>NC_056735.1:466725963-466770963 GCF_019279795.1 Protopterus annectens
ATTTAGTTCCTTTAAATTTATCAAGGAAATCAGCCATTTTTTTAAAGATGGCATTTTTATCACTGTGTCCAACAAAAGATTATGCAAAAAGCACCCTGTGTTATGTGTAAAATAGCCCCTAGCCAAAACTATGGGGCGTACACACACACACACACACACACACACACACACACATATATATATATATATATATATATAAATACATACAGCTAGTGGCTTAGATTTTTTTTTTCCAGTAGATTGACCTATTGCCTATACTGGGTTCAGAGGAGTATGTTGGACATGAGTGCTGATTACCTTTGTAATGCTGAGCAGTTCAAAAAGTAAAGATGAGAACTGGCAGCACATTACCTCATTTTCATCTTATTTTTAACTTTATGAACTCAGATGTAATGGGTAAGATTCCTGAATATGAATACACCAAAAGACTGTATATGATACGGAAATGATTGTGAGCCAGATGCACTATCATCTGCAGTGGACTAAAGTACAAGTAAGGATTGAACTAGTAAGGATATGACAGAGAGGTGAGGGTCTAGAAATTATTACAACACAGATGTGGCATTACACATGTCATCCATTCCACCCTGTCCTAATGTACATGCAAATTATTTATCTGACTTTAGAAAGACATAAAACTTATACTCAGTAACATGGGTAACAGCTACTATTCCCACAACTGTATGCGGAGATACCTGTGCAACTTAGCAGATTAGATTATTATTTAAGCTCCTTTATCTAGCAATAATAATTGATTTTGCATTGGGAGGTGAAAAACAGGCATGACTGGAAACTTAATATCTGCAGTAAGAGATAAGTGACAACTATAGAAATATCATGGTGGGGTGTTTTATCAATAATTTGCTCTACTTCTGATAAAGTAGGATGTGGTAGTAGGGTTGCCAATACTGTACAGAGGTTGAGACAACTATGGCTGTACCAGGTCAGATTGTGGACGACATGGTCCACACTGATGTGTTGTGCTGCCCAGGATATGAAAGAGAGGATAAGTAGGAGGTAACCTTATTGTTGGTAAAAAGGTAACATGAGGACATGTGAGAAGTCATTTCTGGAATTTTCTGTTAAAGCATACTGCCTCTGGGAATTAGAAATAGGTGGTAGAGGGAGCTGCCTGATTTAAGAAAGAAGGTGGGGGATTTTCATTTACACAACAATGGTGGGTAATAGAATGCTACCTTAAGAAAAAAGAAAAAAAAATAGGCTAAACCACTAATAACAACAACATTTGGGTATAGATAAGCTTTTTTAAACAATATCAGTGACTCAACAAGTAGTACATTCATCTATTCTGCTGTAAGATTTAAAGACATTTGTTCTAATCTTATCTCAGGTGATTGGATTGATTTTTCCATTATCGACATAGCTGTGTAGTGTAGCATTAAGGGTGTTCTACAATCCTGTGTATGTCGCACATTGGATATCGACATTGCTGTGTAGTATAGCATTAAGGGTGTTATACAATCCTGTGTATGTCGTCCTTTGGATATCGACACTGCTGTGTAGTGCAGCATTAAAGGTATTTGTACAATCCTGTTTATGTCATCTTTGGATATCGACATTGCTGTGTAGTGTAGCAGTAAGTGTGTTCTACAATCCTGTGCATGTCGTCCTTTGGATATCGACATGCTGTGTAGTGTAGCATTAAGGGTGTTCTACAATGTTGTGCATGTTGTCCTTTGGATATTGAAATTGCTGTGTAGTGTAGCATTAAGGGTGTTATACAATCCTGTGTATGTCATCCTTTGGATATCAACATGCTGTGTAGTGTAGTGTAGTGTAGCATTAAGGGTGTTCTACAATCCTGTGTATGTCGTCCTTTGATTATCGACATGCTGTGTAGTTTAGCATTAAGGGTGTTCTACAATGTTGTGCATGTCGTCCTTTGGATATTGAAATTGCTGTGTAGTGTAGCATTAAGGGTGTTCTACAATCCTGTGTATGTCATCCTTTGGATATCGACATTGCTGTGTAGTGTAGCATTAAGGGTGTTCTACAATCCTGTGTATGTCATCCTTTGGATATTGACATGCTTTGTAGTGTATCATTAAGGGTGTTCTACAATCCAGTGTATGTCATCCTTTAAATATCGACATGCTGTGAACTGTAGCATTAAGGGTGTTCTACAATCCTATGTATGTCGTCCTTTGGATATTGACATGCTCTGTAGTGTAGCATTAAGGGTGTTCTACAATCCTGTGTATGTCATTTTTGGATATTGACATCGCTGTGTAGTGTATCATTAATGGTGTTCTACAATACTGTGTATGTCATCCTTTGGATGTTGACATGCTGTGTAGTGTAGCATTAAGGTTGTCCTACAATCTTGTGTATGTCGTCCTTTGGATATCAACATGCTGTGTAGTGTAGCATTAAGGGTGTTCTACAATGCTGTGTATGTCGTCCTTTGGCTATCGACATTGCTGTGTAGTGTAGCATTAAGGGTGTTCTACAATCCTGTGTATGTCATCCTTTGGATATGGACATGCTGTGTGGTATAGCATTAAGGGTGTTCTCCAATCCTGTGTATGTCGTCCTTTGGATATCGACATGCTGTGTAGTGTAGCATTAAGGGTGTTCTAAAATCCTGTGTATGTTGTCCTTCGGATATCGACATGCTGTGTAGTGTAGCATTAAGAGTGTTCTACAATCCTGTGTATGTCGTCTTTGGATATCGACATTGTTGTGTAGTGTAGCATTAAGGATGTTCTACAGTCCTGTGTATGTCGTCCTTTGGATATTGACATGTTTTGTAGTGTAGCATTAAGGGTGTTCTACAATCCTGTGTATGTCGTCCTTTGGATATCGACATACTGTGTAGTGTAGGATTAAGGGTGTTCTACAATCCTGTGCATGTCATCCTTTGGATATCGACATGCTTTGTAGTGTAGCATTAAGGGTGTTCTACAATCCTGTGTATGTCATCCTTTGGATATCGACAATGCTTTGTAGTGTAGCATTAAGGGTGTTCTACAATCCTGTGTATGTCATCCTCTGGATATCGACATTGCTGTGTAGTGTAGCATTAAGGGTGTTCTACAATCCTGTGTATGTCATCCCTTAGATATCGACATGCTGTGTAGTGTAGCATTTAAGGGTGTTCTGCAATCCTGTGTATGTCATCCTTTGGATATCAACATTGCTGTGTAGTGTAGCATTAAGTGTGTTCTACAATGCTGTGTATGTCATCCTTTGGATGAGCATTAAACTGAAGTCCCATCTGCATGAGTTGGTTGTAGTTCAAAGAGATGAAAAATATTCCAGCAGTTATCAAAATGAGTAGGGGAATTTTTCTGGTACCCTGAACAAATTTGCTCTAGTCAATTTGAATACCACTTCCAGTCTCCCCTGAATAGAGATCACCAGCTTAGATGGAAATCCTAGTCAACAAAAGCAAATAAACTAAACAAGAACTTGAAGAATAGTTTACTGGCTGCCATACTTACAAAATTAATATAATTTAGATTTACTAAGCAGAATGAGAGATGTCTTAGTCATCAGTGTTATGAGTACTTTATAAAAATGCTGTTTCAGAAAAAACATAAAATGGAATTTACATATCATCTTCATGCAAGGGGACTTGCTACAAAATACGCCCTTACTTACTACAGTGCAAACTATAGTGCAAAGCACATCATTACTTTTTGGAAAAACAAACCACCCATGCAGTCATCCAATGCAAAATCCAGCATGGGAACCTGATGGGTACTTACTCCACCTTATGCTGCCTTTCACCTGTCAGTAATTACACAGCCACGCTTACTTTCTGCTAAACAACCTTATGTTGGGGATTCACAGGCTTTTTTATGCAGCCAAGTCAAAAAACATTATACCACCAATAAGAAAACTTTATTAACAAGCGGAACATGACTAAGACCTTGGAATACATGAGCGATACAGTGCTGCTTGTATAATGCTCAAGGGGTATTCTTTGTGAGTCGTATGATTAAACAAGGGACATTGTTTCACATGAATTCAACATCATAATATTTAACTATTGACGTATGTTTGACCTGTTCTACATTTTTTAAAACAGTGACTTGAGTAATATAACAAAAAGGTTTTCTACTTCATACTACATGATAGCTTGTTAAAACTGAAGGGTGAAGTTTACTATATCCCCTGTTATAAAGAGGACTACAGCTTTCACTGGCCTTCTTTCACACAGTTTACAATTGCTGTTTTAGAAATGTAAGGTTGATGACAGGTAGCATACTTGTCTTTGTTGATGGAAGATGAAAAGACTTTGGGTCCTATTCCTTCCACAAGTAAGTGGATTAGCTTCCCATTACTAATTGTGCATTGCTGGTAAGTTGATTACTTTTCCATTACTGATTGTACAATAGAGGAATACCAATTTCTTCAGGTGAGATTTTAAATGAAGACTATCTGCCTGATGTAGATCAGCTGTGTGTAAAATATTCCAAACATTTAACCTAGTGGGACTAATTGACTCAACAAAAAGCAAGCAAATGAAACAGGAAATGATTGTTTGGATACTTGTCATGTGACTAAGAGGTTTAACATGACTGCTTCTACCATGTCTTCACCCCCCCCCTGTTTTCTCACTATGCTTTTAAGTGTTACATTAAAATTTTATAGAGATCATGTATAAGATATGCAAAAAACGTATTCTGTGCTGTGTTTCACAAAATTGTGCTAACAGCCTAATCTGTTCAGCAAGGTAGAAAGCAAGCACATTCATTACTAGCTAGTGGATTATATGTCTCAAGATACATGAGAGTCTTGCTAGCTGTTTTTCATATTTTAACATGCATTACGTTATAACGGTAGTATGCCAAATAAGGAGATGTTGTATACCACAGAGGTAGCTTTTTCTTCCCCTTATCTACAAAGCACTGTGACCAAAGTGCAACTTCTATAAGCTCTGAGATTCTGCTACAAGGTAATTACTGAATGCTAATTCATTCAATCCATTTCAGTAATATACTTTTTTTTTTAATCAGGATCTTTGCTTATCTCATATGCAAAGCAAATGAATTTCATTACTTGCATGGGTTTAGGTTTGCCAGGCACATTACTGGGCTTTGAGATATGTTGTCACAAATGAGTGGACTCAATCCAGTAATGTATACCGTGAATGGATATAAATCATTTCTAAGACAATCTCTTTTGAAATCAACAAAGGCTCGATAATCTTTGTTTTTAAGCTGTTTACTAGGCATAAAATTCAGCTTAAATAAAAGGAAACCTAGTTCAGTTGTAGAAAATAAAAGCATGCATAAAAAACTGGACATCATATGAATGGCGTTCTGTTAATGCTTTAAATTCTCTGACTGCAGTCAATCTTTCCATCTGCTGGATGTTGTTTGATTTCTGCATTCCATTTTGATGTTTTTTCTATATTTTTTATACCTATCAGGGTTTCAGTTTATAAACAAAGACACCAACATGGTTTACAATGTGCCTTTTAACAAACATTTATTTGTAGAGCTCCAGGAGTGTGCAAGGGAAGCAATATTATGATGCAAAGGAAAACCCGTTGCTATCTTATGCTGCCTTGGGACTGAGTGTTTCATCTCTGGAAGCGCCAAGGATTTTATGTTATAGCACTGAATGTCAGAACAACAAATCCATTTAAAGTTAAATAAAATGAACAAACTTGCAATATTCAAACCAAAAATGCAGTTTTAAAATGGAAAGTAAACATGCATTTTTGTTTTTCCTGTGGGGAACCATCATAACCCTCTGACTAAAAATATACTATTTTTGCTGGCACAGAAGCAGACAGAATGAACAAAAAAGAAACCTACATTAAAAGTTTAGAAATTCAAGTAATATCAGTCTTTTTTATCTTAAATTAGTAAAAACAGAGCTTTAGCATCATTTCAACAAATCGTTAAACATATTACATACATCAAGCAGCGCTGTCATTGAAAATAACGGGCTCCATAAAAAAAAAACTTTGATTTAACAGGCATCAGTAAAACTACAAGTTCCATGCTCCAACAGTAAACATTTCTAATGAAAAGATTTAGTCAATGATGGAAATACAGAGAGGAAGAGGGAGGTCAGTTGCAGATCTGATGTCATGTGCAGTAATGGATGGATGGCAAAAGTTTAGGTACATTGGACTATCTGCAAAGGGATGTGTTCTGGATGACTGTCAGTGCTAAGAAATAGTAACCGTCTGTAGCAAAAGAAAAGATAAGGGTAAACAGAGTCTGTACATCTTATAACGTATGCATGTTAAACAAATGAATTGCCTGAAATGTTTTGTCTCTGTGGCATGGGCAGATGACTCAGCAACACACAGCTGACTTCCATGCATAGATGAGCAATTGATGCAGAGCTCAGAAATTTGACTTGGTTTCCTGCAAGACACTTACTTGAAGGGATGCTTGGTGTGCAGGCCAAGGTTTCTAATAGCAGGCAACTAGTAGCTGTGCATAACAGTACACTGCACCAAGAAAGAGAACAGGGGTTTGTTTAGACTATTAGAATTACTCATAGGATTTTAAGGTTGGGTTAGGGATGGAGTTTTAGAGTTAGAGAAAGGGGTTGAGTTTTTGGGTTAAGGGAGAAGTTTTAGTGATATGCTTGCATGCAGAATTTTTAGGGTTAAGGTGAGGGGATTTTTATGGTTAGGAACAAAGTTTTATTGTTAGGGTTAGTACTTTTAAATTATGTTCATTACTAGTGAGTAATTGTTACTAAGTCTTGCATTCCATACAGCAAGATACATGAACAAATTAGGCCTGCATGTTATTAATAACCTTTACTGGTATGTATCTAAAAGGGAGAGGACGACAACCACTTAAACAAATGTCAGTGTTCCATATGCGAGTGTTAAACACCAGGAAACCACCAAATTTAACCTTGAAATATTTAGAGTAGTAACTGAAGAAAAATTCCTTTTGTTGGGGACAATGTAATAAGTTTATTGGCAAATAAGTCTATATAATTTCAAAGGGAATTATACCACTACAAATCCTAGTGATACTTTTTTTCAAAATATGCAATAAAGAAAGATTGTATGTGACAATGGTCATTTCTGAAACATCTTAATGAAAGAAAGTCAGAGAAGGTTTAGTAGTGACATTTGGGCAGCTGAATGTTAGAGGGTGAGGCCCTAACAAGACGGGTATAACCCTTTTCACCACAGTAGGTAGAGTATGTCAGCATGTAAGTGGAGAGAAACTGAAGGCAAAAGCTATAGCTTAATGGCTATTTCTTGCCACATTATGGGTTAAAAAACTGTCAACTGTTCATTATGAGAATGACGTACAAGGTGATTTTTCAGTTCTGGCATACATTTCACTGCTGTATAATCCTAGGTATTTTAGCTCCCCCTAAGTAATGTGGCCAGTGAGCATTAGCAACTAACAGGGTTGGTAAGAATTTTTTACAAATCCTTAACGCAAGTTATTAGAATACACCAGAATCCTTTTTCATTTGTTTAGATAAGCATAACAATGAACTACAAGAAGATGTCTGCAGCCCTACTGCAATCATGTTTCATTGTCTGCAAAAAGTACTTTTGATATGGTTTAAAAAAATTTTAAAGGAGACTTCCAACTGAGAGTTTTATGGAAGATGGTATCATGCATCTCAAATAAACAAGTTTTATATTTGGAGGTAAATACAATAGTAATGGACATCTGAGTTTTGCAGCTAGTATATGATACTTTGATGACCACTTCTGAGAAAGAAGCTTATGCAGTTTCAAAAGTTCTGTATAAAAAGACAAGCAATATCTAATACAATACACAAAATGGTAAGATCTCAGTAGAAAAGATGATTATGGATTTTGTGTCAGAAATGAAGAGACAGCAGGGAGGGAAATTGTCATATTAAAATGATTAACCCTGGTAAGAGCTTCACTCTAGAGGTGAAGTAACCCAAAAGTGTGGAAAAAAGTCTCCTGTTTAATGCAAAAGAAGAAAAAAAGTAATAAAGATAAAGAGATCATGGCATTTTAAGTGTTTTTAAAAATATTTTGAATGCATTTTTTAAGATGAGAATTATATGTTGCAAAGTATGACAAAAACAGCAGAGTCCACACCGAAAAGTATAAAAATACATAACATAAAAAATCACTACTGCTACTACTAGTACTGAAAGGAATACAAAGATACCAAGCAGTCCATGTTTGGATGGAGCACACTCAGCTAATAAGAGATAATGTCATGATGGGATATCTATAGAATTGTTTCATATGTGTTTTTAATGCATACGTATAATAATGCTACCATCATATACTGCTTGCTGATATACATGGACCGCACATCTATTAGACCTATCAGATTATGTTATCTATCATTTCAGAATTATTAGAGACGTGCTTACTAATGAAGATGGAAAGAAGTTAGCATCCTGTAATGAATTTCAATACACTTATGGTAAAGATAGTTTGTAAAAATGGTTATTTATTAATTTATTTGAAACTTCACTAGTCTTCTGGGCAGGCAGAGTTGGGAAGAGAATGTTTTCACCTAGAATACAGCAACAGGCATGCAACAGAGAAAAGAAAAAAGTACATATAAGTTTATTAGAGTTAGTACAAGCATGGGTAAGAAAGTACAAGTCTCTACTATTTGCGTAGAATTCAGTGTAGTGTCTACCAGTTTATACCGTGCATAGCTCATAAGAAGTATAAGATCGCTAAGATGAAGCCTGAGAGTGTACTAAGCTTGTCAAGGGCTTCGGAGTGGAACATCAGCTCATTTCTTGTTATACCAATGATGCTGTATCCTTTTAATGAGTAATTGCTGTTAACATTGCTATGACATTGCTTTCCTAAATGGGTCTCTGACTTTAAGACATACCCTCTTCATAATGACCGACATACGATACATAACAGGTTAGGTGATAAAGCCACATGAATTAATAGGATAAAACATATGAAGTCACATTATCCAGGCAGAAACAAAGTTCACTTCTGCTCCAACCACGTCTCATGTGTATTAACTGTACCTGTCCCTAACTTAACACTATAAATACCCTGTGAAAAATGACTTCTTTAACACTACTAAAGAAGATACACATACAACACTAAGTATATCTCCATACTTCACTTTTACTCTAGTCATGACCCAAAAACAGGCACATGTATAGTCAAACCCCTTCATAAATGTCAGTACATCAAAAGTAAATCTATTCCCTTCACTAATGCTTACTCTAAATCTAACCTACAAATACTTGCACACAAACCCCTACCACAAATGCCAACATTTTTGATAGATCCAGTTGCAGAGTTTATCAAAATATATTTAGAATCAGATGGGACTAATTTAGAGACTGTAAATGCTATATTTTGTAATATGGAAGATGGTGATTGTAAGTAAAGAAAAATATGCAATTAATCTTTCAGGTGGGTCTATATTACCAAATCAATGTGGCAGAAAGGTGAACACCATTTCATCGACAGATATGTGATAAACTCCTAGGAAACTGAATAGTCAGATCACCAATCTTTTTCCTATGGAAAAAAATCGGTAGGCCAACTACATATGACATACCAGTACAAACATTATAAAGTGGGCGGCCTCACTTCACACAACCCCCAATGTGGGGGACTGTGCCCCCCACACCCCGCTAACTAAATATATTAACTCTGATTTCGCACTACAGTGGGGAAAAGGGCAAACTCACAGTGAAGGCCAACCAATTTTTTTCCCTAGGAAAAAAATCAGTGATCTGGTTGTTTGGTTATCTGAGAGTTCGACACATATGTGTCGAAGAAATGGTTTTCAGCTTCCTGCCACAATGATTTACTAATAGAGAACCGTTCAGGTTATGTGTTTAATGACAATCAGATTTCAGTGTTAAATTGTGGTCTTAAATTTATTCCAACTGTGCTACCTAGGCTATATATGTTCAAAAGGGATTTTCTGCTTAGTTAGAAAGTTGCATCTTTTTAATTTTTTTGAAAATAATAACAGGGTAGATAATATTGATGGTATAAATGGTTCGAATGATTTAAGTTTAGATTAGGTGGATAAACTGAAGAGAGTTTTTATTCATGTATGTCTGAATTGGAGATGGATGCTGAATATAATGCATGTTGTCAGTTAGACACTAATAATGTGTAAAACTAACTTAATTCTCCCTTTTACACATGAAGGGGTTCAACAATTCTCTGCAATGGTTAATTCTGCTATAGAGTCAGTACTTTATAATTGTACGGAAAACAAAAAATAAATACAATATAATTTAACAAACTCAGAATGGAGGGGCTCTACAGGATTTACATGAGGATGAATTAATTTTCAAGCCTGCAGACAAAAGAAATAAAATAGTGGTACTACATTTTAAGCAGTATCTGAAAATGTGTTATGATCATTTAAATGATAGTAATGCTCATGAAGTAAGTAGTATTGATCAGTATAAAGAAGTCTTGTCTGCATACCAGTCATTGTTGGATAAAGGTTTTAGACTGGGCTACTTTTCTAAGAAAGATGCAGATAAGTTCACTATTGATGGATGTGAGATGCCCATTTTTTATTGCCTCCATGAAATCCATAAAAGCATGTATAACCCCACCTGGACAGCTAAAAGTTTCCGTGTGTAATTATTTTTTTTTACATAATATCGGTTTATTTGTACATGGATAGTTATTACCTATAGTTAAAAAGTTACCTTTATATATAAAAGACACTTCTGAATTTTTGGATAAGATGTCTGACTTAAAATAGAATATTAATGTGTACTGGTTAGTAGTGGATGTTAAAAGCCTCTACTTGAATATACAGCATAAATTCGGTATTGCGGGTTTGGAATTTTTTGTGGGGAGGACCTAGTAATGCACTGTGTAATAGAATTGCTCCATTTTAGTCTAATACACAATTACTTTAAATTTAATAGGAAATTGTATTGACAGTTACAAGGAACAGCCATGGGGGGCAACTTTTACCCCCATGTATGCTAATATATGTATGGGTTTGTTTGAGGTAAGATATCTTTATGGACATAATTTTATGCAAAAACATGTTGTTAAATATTTTAGATTTATAGAGGACTTCATTTTTGTTTGCAGAAGGGGTTATAAAAAAGTAGAGAAATGTATCCAAGACCTACATAACAATACATAACAACAGGACTGGTTTGCAATTTGATGGACTCCAATATAGTAAGAAGGCAATATTTTTGGATGCCCACCATCTGGAGGGGTTGGCAAATAGAAAAATTAGAAGTAGAGTACACAGGAATTTTGAAGACGGTACTCACTTTTTAGATGAATTTAGTTGCCACCCCCCTCATTTACTTAACGCATTACCATATGGAGAGTTGATAAGGGTTAAAAGGTTAAGGATTAAGAGTAATGATGTAAACAGAGAGTTGCAAAGAATGACTGTTTTGTTTACAGGGACATTTTATAACAGAGATGTGGTTATATCCTGCATGGAAAGAGCACAACAAAATATTTGAATTAATTAATATTGAAAATTTGGGTAAAACTACTGATAATCGTGATCATAATAGGGTTAACCGAGGTAGGCAATTTAATGGTAGGAAATGTATGCAATGACCACGTATGATTAATTAAGTGAGCAAGTCATCAAAATCATAAAATATTATTGGAGTTTTTTATTTAGGTTTAAATCATTTGTGAATGGTTTATTTGATATCATCATGTTTTCTTTCCATAAGGGAAGGAGCATAAAAGATATGTATTTTTTAAAGTAAATGGAAGATGTAATTGTATGACGGAATGAATTACATATGCATTAAGATGTTCTTGTGACATGTTTTATATTGGGGAAAGAAAGAGGTCTTTCAAGTCAAGACTACAGGGACATAAACATTGCAAGACTTAAAAGCTCTCTTGTAACACATTGCAGTTTGTATTATAATAGTGACCCAGGAAATCTTCAGGGTACAGCTGTGGAAAAAAAAATTATGTATATGGGGATTATACAGATGTAAAGAAAAAAATGCTGTATAAAGAAACATTACTTATTCTTAAATATGGTACCCTTACCCCTGCTGGTCTAAATACAGATTGCAATTGGAGGGCTTCAATTTATTTTATATGTAGATGTAATTGTTTAATTAATTTGGTCAGGTGATTAATAATGATATTTAAGTTGTTAGAAAATATCTGATGTTTTTAACTCCCTTGAAGGCAGTTGTACTGAGGCACTAGGTGTTTGGATAATAAACTCTGCAATTGGATTTACTGGCATTGTTGTTTTAGCCACCTCTCTTAACTGTTTTGTTGGCCTTAAGCACAAATATTATTTTATATTCTGGCGAAGGTTATGCACACCTATTTCTAACATTGTTCTAAGTGATTTAGTTGTAATGCACTTCTAAGTTAAAGAAAACAGTAACTGAGTTACGTCAGTCTTGGTCTTGTTAGGGTGTTCTCTAATATGACCACTATTGTATAGTTTTTAAACAAATCCAACAATTACCTGTGCTTCGTTTTTAAATACTAATAAGCATAATTTGAGCTTTAATCTATTTGTTATAATCCTCAAAAATTTACATAATTTTTGTAACAGTAACCATGCTGTAATTTAAAATAAATAAATAATGCATATACCACTGGATGAAGCAGTGGCATATTTTAATACTAAATTCCTAAATATCCTTGACTCCCATGCCCCATCACGTAATATTAAAACTAAAACAAATACAGCGCCATGGCTCACAAAGGAAACTAAACTAAAAATGAACCTTAGAAATAAGTCCTGGTCCATCTGGCGAGCAACCAAAGCCCCTCTCGACCAACTAACATACTGTCGGCTTAGGAAATATACAAAAAAATACATTCAGCAAGAAAAATAAAACTACTACCAAAACCTGCAGCAAAAACACCAAAACAATCAAAAAATGTTCTGGGCAGGTATAAACCAACTTCTTCGTCCAGGACAATTTACCACTCCAACCCCAACCAGCTACACCCAAAACCCACCTGAGACCATCGCTAGTGCCTTTAATAATTTCTTCACTGAAACAATCCAGTCTCTAGCTAACCAACTCACTCCCATACACTCTAACTCCACCACTAATTCACCCATTGCTAACTCCACCACTAACACACCCACTACTCATCCCCCTTTAACTTCCAACCTGTCTCTACCACTCTAATCTGATCACTAATCAAAAAATTGAAGCCCACCACCCTATCTGCTGACCTTCTCCCAGCAGAGTTCTTAAACACTGCTACTGATGCCATACCATTTCCCATATCTATCCTGTTCAATAGGACCCTAACAGTCAGTTCTATCCCCCCATCTGGAAAATATCCCATGTTATCCCACTCCACAAAGGTGGAAGTTCTACAGAATTATCCAATTACAGATCCATCGCCATTCTTTCACCACTGGCCAAAATACTGGAAAAGTGTGTCCACAAACAAATTATGTACCATCTCATTCAGAACCAAATACTGGCTGTCTCTCAGCATGGCTTTAGGCCACATCATAGCACCTCCTCCACTCTCCTTTCCTTCACCAATGCTGTATATCTAAACAGAAATACTAATTTTCTGTCATCAGCCCACTTCCTGGACCTCTCAAAGGCCTTTGATATGGTCAACCACCAATTACTCATCCATGCTCTGAAATCTATTTCCCTGGACAACCATACTATACAGTGGTTCCAATCCTATCTAAGTGGTAGACAACAAGCAGTACTATGGCAGGGCAAACTATCTACCCTGTTACCTCTCACCCTTGGAGTTCCTCGGAGCTCTGTTTTAGGTTCTCTACTCTTTTCTATCTTTATCAATAACCAACACACTGCCATCCCAGAAGCAACCTGCCTCCAATACGCAGACGACTCCACTCTGATCTGCTCAGCCTCCTCCCTAACAGCCCTGCAAACCTTAACTCAGAATACATTTAACACAGTTGAAAACTGGCTCTCTAATCACCATCTTCTGTTGAATCCCAATAAGACCAAAATGTTACTCTTTACCCCCATTGTTTAGGTCCACCCCACTTTCCTTTAATATAACATCAAACAATGGTACCTCTATTTTGCCAGATAGCCACACTAAGCTCTTAGGAGTAATAGTTGTTAATAATCTCAAATTCGACCTGCACATCAACAAGACTATCAAAACCGTCAATAAGAAGCTCGGCTCATTATTTAGAAATAAACATTTTCTAACCCCAATAGCTTAAGATCACAATCGCCTGCTCTCATCTTCTCTCTACCCTTCTATATGCTTCCCCTATACTCTGTAACCTAAACAAATCAGAGCTTACAAACTCTCTCACTGTTACCACCATATTGCCAGATTCACCATCAGATCAACATATAGGACACATCACTGCCAAAACCTCAATCTCTTAGGGTGGCTAGAACTGCCAAGCTTACTTCAGTTCAATCAGCTAATAGTAGCACATAATATTCTCAACCAATCCAAAAACACCCCCGCACTTAAAATTATCATAAAACCATACAGTAACTCCAGACCATTACTCTCATCCAACAAGCTGCTAGTCTAAACACTCAAAGCTAATAACTCAGCTGGAGACTCCCTGTTTGCTAACTCTGCTAGCAAAGCTTGGAACTTACTTTCAGTGGACATTACCCTGGAACCATCTCTAAGCCTCTTTAAAAAAGGCCTCAAACAGTATTATAAAAGGCACTGGCTCTGTTCATATACCAACCCCGATTAATCTCTATAACAACTCCCTAACAACAATACTGTATTAGCTTCTTGCCCATAAATGCTTGCAGTGACATTCTTGTTCTGTACATTACTTTGTAAATAATTAATGCTGCTATCCACCTGTTTAATATTTTTATATTCTACTACACACTATTAAAGTTGCGAATCCCTCTAGTGTGACACACCTTACTTACTTTGTAGTATTTGCTTGGCATGTATGTATGTTTTTTATCTGCACAACTGGAGCTTTTCTCTCCTGTTAAAATTGTGCATTTCTCTTGAATGCCAAACCTTTCTGACTTTGTAATACCTTTAGCATGCATGTATGTTTTTGTCTGTATGTATGGAACTTTTCTCCCTGGGTCTTTGCTGAAAATGGACATGTATCCAGTCAGACTATCCCAGTCAACAAATGCAAAATAAAATAAAAATAAAAATAAATAAACTTTGAGCACAGACACTATTTCCAGAGACAGTACATTTCATGAGTAAAAACAGAAGAAACCAGGAAACGGAGCTCCAAAGAAGGAAAAAATAGAATTGTATATAACACACCAATGTGCAGGAGCACCATATTGGTGTGTTATATACTACAGTACATTTGCTGGAGTTTAGTTGTAATTCATGCATATCTAACAAGGAATAGTCGCCATTTTCCATAATTCTTCATGGTTTACATGCTTAAATTCAGTATAGTTGATGATGACCTAAAACACTGAGGCAGATTATTCAGCAATCTTTGTAAATATTATAGATAAATGGAAGGAAACTGAACCAAAAAGGTCACAGTACAGATCTCTGTGTGAAAACCAATGCCAAATGGACTCTATTAGAGTAGTTACCTACAATTTGTACAAACATTCATTATAACTTAACAAGGACAAGTAGTATGGAATTACTTAATGAACAAATTCTGTAATTCATCCAATACAACTTTCTTTTCTTATGAAATTAAAACTCAGATCATCATCCCCATCATTAACCTCCTTTTTTCCCATACATAGGGTCAGTGTGTTGAATCAATTATCACTTGCAAGTAGCACCAATCTTCAACACCCATGACAGACTGCTACATGTCTTCTCTCACGCAATCCATCCATCTCTTGGCTGGATGTCCTCTTTTTATCTTGCCTTCTTATTTTCTCTCCCAAATCTTATTTTCCAAATCAGCTTCTGACTTCCTGCACATGTAATCAAAATGCATCAATTTGTTTTCCTTGACTTTTTCTGCAATTGGAGCTATTTTGACATCTGCTCTGATGTCCTTATTTCTTAGTCTGTCCCACAGTGTGTAAAGAATCAACCATTTCAGGCACTTCATCTTCACCACCTCAGTCTTTCTCAACTATTCTGCCTTTGCTGTCCAATTCCTTTACCACTCAGGTACTGGTTGCACCACTGTTTTATATGCCTTAATTTTCAGCTTCTCAGGCATCTTCTATTGCACACTTCTCCAGCACTTTGTTCTACTTGGCTACATCACCACTGATTCTAGCTTTGATCTCCTCATTCAGACTTCCCTTCTCCTGAACCTCACATGTAAGACATTTGAATTTGTTAATATGTTCCACTGTTTTACCTTCCTTTTTAAATTTCATATTTTTCTAATTTCCCCCATTTGTTGCCATGACAAATACTTTGTCAGTGTTCAGTTTCATCCTATGGTCTTTATGTTTACATTCCAGTCTCCTATCATTTGCTGGAGTTCCTGTTCAGGGCTTGCTTGTTTGCTTATAGTGTCACACTGTCTAAAAAACAGTAGCTTTGATAATTTGTCCCATCCAAACTGGTTATTAAGGTATTCTATTGCCAGTATGAACAGAAGCAAGCTCCTTGCTGAACACTTATGCAGACAATACCACTGGGTAACCCTCTATGATTCCAAACTCTGTTATTTGGTTCATTGCACTTAAAACTATACTAATTATGTTAATGTTATTTAGACTTTGAACTATTGTAGGACTCCTCAAATCAGCATTTTTGGAACCTTATTATATGCTCTCTTCAAGTCTCTGAATGCCTAATTGGACTCTTTCCTCATCTCCAGCTTTTCAACACTATCTGTCACACTGCAAAAAACAGGTTGGTTTTGCTGCATTCTGATAAGAATCCAAAACACTTATCTCAACTTACTTTCAACTACTCTATTCATTTTTATCAATTGCTCTCAGTCACCATATCTGATACTTCTATGCAATGTGGCAGGAGTTTGATAATGCTGTCTTGCCCACAGCTGTGGCTGTTCCCTTTGATATTCTACACTGGCATAAGAATGCCTATTCTTCAGAAATTTGAGATGTGCTTTAAACCTCAGATAATGTGGTATTTGTAGATCAGAGATATTACAACCTCAGTGATAACTGAAAAATTCATGTGTGCCAGAGTTTTAAGTATATGTTGTTGTTTTTTCCACAAAAAATGAAAAAATAGAGGCATTGGCCTTTTATACATTTACAGGTATAATAGATTAATTCAATTCTCCGTGATAAAATGGACCAACCCATGTTAGTTTCTCTATTTTTTTCCAAATGTATGTAAGTTGAATTCATAAAGACTTTTGCATCTTTGTAGCTTATGTGGAACCACTCAAAATCAAACATTGTTCTGTCTGACTTAAGATCTGCACCTATACAGATGAATTCATGTAACTGGTCTATTCTAAAACACCTCCCCTTAGAGGAAGCAGTAGCATACTTTAACAACAAATTCCTTGAGATCCTTGATTTGCATGCACCTGTTCGTTCAAAGAGAACCAAGGCAAAAACTGCACCATGGCTTTCTATAGAGTCTAAACTCAAAATTACCCTTAGAAACAAAGCATGGGCTTCATGGCGTTCTTCTAAAGACCCTCAAGATCACATTAAATACAGGCAATCCAGGAACGAAACCAAAAAATCAATTTTACAAGACAAACAATACTACTGTAATTTACAGACAGTAAATCAAAATAACCCTCAGAAGTTTTGGGCAGGTTTAAATAATCTACTACATCCTGGACAAACTTTAACCCCAATCCCTGCTGCTACTATTGATAAAGCCCCTGAAGATGTTTCTGATAGTTTTAACCAATTCTTTACTGAGACAATTCAAGCCCTAGCTAGCCAACTACCTCCTAGCTCCGTGGTCCTGAAAGTAGCACCCCTAGAAACCTACTTGCGTTCAGCTTCCAACCAGTCGCCACTTCACTTATCCGTACCTTGATCAAAAAATTAAAACCCACTACACTTTCTGCTGATCAACTCCCTGCCGAGTACCTACAAAAATCAGCTGATGCTATTACTTACCCCGTCTCAATACTAATCAATCGAACCATAGTAGAAGCTAAAATTCCCACCATCTGGAAAATATCCTATGTAATCCCACTTCACAAAGGAGGCAGCTCTACTGAATTCTCCAATTATAGGCCAATAGCTATACTCTCTCCACTTGCAAAGATTATGGAAAAATGTATTCATAGACAAATCATGCACCACCTAATCCAAAATCGCCTTATGGCAGACACTCAGCATGGCTTCCATCCTCATCACAGCACTACTTCAGCCCTCCTAGCCTTTACTAACACCATAAACCATAATCGCAACAATAATTATATATCCTCAGCCCTCTTCTTGGATCTTTCCAAGGCATTCGATATGGTTGATCACCAACTTTTAATCCACACCCTGCAAACATTCTGTCTAGATACTGGAGCCCTCCAATGGTTTCAATCCTACCTGAATGGTCGACAGCAGGCTGTCCTCTGGCAGAACAAACTCTCTAACCTTCTACCTAACACCCCTCGGAGTACCACAAGGCTCTATACTAGGACCCTTGCTGTTCTCCATCTTCATTAACGACCTTTATACTGTCATCCCAAAAGTCAGCTGTATCCAATATGCTGATGACTCTACTCTGATTTGCTCAGCCACATCTCCAGTAGAGTTATGGTCAGCTACCCAGACCACCTTTAATACAATAGAAAACTGGCTTTCTGAACATCGTCTGATCCTAAATCCCAAAAAACTAAAATGCTGTTATTTTCACCAACACGTAGGTCTACCGCTTTCACCTTTACCATAAAATCAAATGATGGCACAATAATCTCCCCTGACCCATCTACAAAACTATTAGGTGTCATCATAGACAATAATCTCAAATTTGACCTACATGTTAACCAAACTATCAAAACCATCAATAAAAAACTAGGGTCACTTTACAGAATAAAAGCCTTCCTAACCCCTCCAGCTAAAATTGCCATAGCTCGCTCTCACTTTCTTTCAACCCTTCTATATGCATCCCCTCTACTCTCGAATTTGAACAAGACTGTCCTTAACAAACTCTCAATTTGCTACAACCACATTGCCAGATTTGCCACTGGGTTGCCTTTTAGGACACATCATTGCATCAATCTAAATCAGCTTGGTTGGCTTGAACTACCTAGCCTAATCCAGTATAACCAACTGATTATGGCCTATAAAATCCTCTATAATCCGGACAATACTCCTGCACTTAAAAATATTATAACCCCCTATAACAATCCTGGACCGCTTCGATCCTCTAACAAACTACTAATTCAGACTAGCAAAATTAATAACACAGCCGGTGATTCTCTCTTTGCAAACTCTGTAAGTAGATCCTGGAACTCTCTTCCAGCTGATATTACCTTACTTTCTCCCTTAGGTCAATTTAAAACTAGACTCAAACAACATTTGTCACTTAACTGGCTATGTCAATGTATCAAGCCTGGCTAACTCGAATGTGTAAAAATCTGTTAACCAGTTTACTGTGTAATTTAATTTAATCCTGACTTGTGCTCAGGACTAACTGTAACCTGTGGAACTTGTTTAACTTGCTTACTTATGTAATCTCTGTAAATAGTCTGTTTGTAATATGTAATGCTGGTATTATGTAATGCTGTATCTGCTTACCCTTGGAGCTTTTCTCCCCGGGCCTCCGCTGAAAATGGACATGCATCCAGTCGGACTATCCCGGTCAACAAATGTAAAATAAAAAAATAAATAAAATAAATTCAGGAGTAAGGTAAGACTCTAACTTAAAATCAGAATGAGGTAACATTTTTGTGGGGCTTCACAATTCCTATACATGATCTGTTTCTGGTACCTGTTGAAAGTCTGGGGAAAACTAATTACAATCCTCAAGAGTAACAAGAATTTTAAGTATGAATTGTGGCATATACATTACTTCTAGAAGTGGAGTATTCCCCATGTTCTGCATTACATTAGTATCAGAAACATAAGTAGAAGAGGAGTTGCGAGATATAGCCCCTACATCATGGGTGCAGGAGAGTTTGGCCTCATTTAAAATGGCTTTAAAAGTAACACTAACTTCTGAAAATCAATGCATCTTGTCTGAATAGACATTACTTTCTTATATTTTGGGATTCGACTGAGTGTGATGGTAAAGTTCCAATATAGATCCAAGGTTTTCAAGGTATATATAAGAAAGTGCAAAGGTCGTATATCCCTCCACGTAGAATCATAAATTTAAATGTAGTCTTTGCCAATATTAGCATTTAATGATATCAATTGATTTGTTAAACACAAGGCAGAATGGTCGCTCTCTATTTTTTCTTTTTTTTTCTAATGGTATTTGCCAATGGCTTTTCTGTCAGTTTCAGCATGGAGAATCCTATAAACTAGTGCACCTGTTGTTATAAGCTGTGCAACTGTTTTGTCAAGGTTGAGGTCAAACTGAAATATACAGACAAGGGCCCTAGCACTAAACTATCTTACGTTATCTGTTTTACATTACGTATTAGTATCAGAGGAAGGCCTGTCTAATATGCATTTTAAAGCCAGGTTTGACAATACTTTCCTGACACTCAGGAATTTCCTGAGTGACTCACAGCGGGGCACTGAGCTGCTCTCAACAGTTATATACTATTAAAGCTTTTTTATAATGTCTACAACTCAAGGATTTTTATTACATTATAAATCTCTTAATGCACTTGTGCAGTATGGAACCTCAGCCTGAACTCTCTGATTGTAATTATATTTATTTGCAGCACACTTAAGTGTTGTGTCCACTGATACTACAATAAATGTATCAATTTCTAGTACCTCTACTGGAATGTGACATATTTTTTGGGGGGCCTTCTTCCTGGATTCCACATCTTCAATTTGCACAAAATTAAATGCTTTGTGCAATTGTCACTGAATAAATAATTTGCTGCTGAGAACATTGTGCACAAAAGTCATTCATCTATGCTATAGTTTGTACATAGGACAGGAAATAAATCCATAACATTTTCATTTGACTTAGAGAAGGCTAGTACTTTATATCAATTTTTACACATTATTATTCAACAATAAGTAAACAGAATGTGAAAACCTCTGTTAAATTAACAGTTGCATCAGTGTAATCAAATGCTATCTTCACAAACAAATTATAAAAAATGACAGCTGTAAGGGACAATCTCTTACAGAGAAAAGGTATTAAAAGACAGGTTAACAGATCTTAAATCCATCAATGAAGCAGAAAACCAAATAAATCTTCCATACAAGAGAGTTTGGCCACTCAATCTGCAGCTCTGCTTTTGTACAGACGGAACACAGGATAGTCATCAAAGCTGAAGCAGCAAGTTTAAGTGCCAGCTCCTCTGAAACATAAAGGACAGAGACTGGAGAAATAAAGTAGCAACTTCAGATAGCATAAAACTCAACAGTTGATCAGTAAAATCCAATGCTTCATCCACATGTTTTGTCAGATACTTGTACATGCAATTATAAAGTACAAGTTCTTTGAATTACAGAGGAGGGAAATTAATGGGTATTCTAAAGGAGTTTGAAACTATGCAATAATTAGTAAAATGAAACAATCTCCACACATAGAAATTACATCAGTTATACATTCAAGAATAAATTTCAAGATCCTGTCATTATTCAAAGCATAGAAAAAAAGAAATGAAACTATAAGTTAAAAGAGACTTACCTTCAAAAATACTTTTTGTTTTTAAATCTAGTGATCAGTCATCATAAATTATCAAATAACCAATAAAACCAAATGTTCTTAACCACTGACGGGCTAAAAATAGATAACCAGCACGAGAAACTCCTCTGAAATTTAAATGAGCAATTTAAAAATACCAAAGAGTATAACACTATTTTATTTTATTTAAATGTTGTTAAATTGGCATAGAGCTTAGCACTTAGCAACAGAATCATAAAAAATAAAAACAGCACTCCGCATACAAGCCTTCGAGCACTTGCATAACCTATTAGACTTTCAGGGGGTAGCCAGAAAAGTAACTTGGATTATAATATTAAAAAGTATATATTAAAGGGTACAAATGCAGCACCAAATATTCAAGAAAATAAAGTAGTTGAGCAAAGTGATTACATTAAAGAGTTTTCTGATTTCCTCATTCTGAGCCTCTGATAGCAAGCCAAGCTCTGATATTTTGTTTAAATTGTTTTATTGCATGAAGTTAATTAAAGCATATATGGCCAGAATTAGTTTCTTATCATTATTTCTGCACCCAGCCACTGGGGATGCACAAGCCAGTGCATTTCTTTGTGCCGGTCCCAAGCACGGATAAATGGGGAGGGTTGCGTCAGGAAGGGCATCCAGCGTAAAACTTTGCCAAAACATTTCATGCAGTCAACAAGAAAATTTTTTATACCGGATTGGTCAAGGCCTGGCTTAACAACGACTGCCACAGGTACTGTTAGCCTACAGGGTGCTGGCGGAAATTGGGCTACTGTTGGCCGAAGGAGGAGAAGAGGCGGAAGACATGGCCGAAGGCAGGAGGAGAGGAGAAAGGCTAGGACTGTGGTAGTGAGGGTCGGAACTTTGAATGTTGGCAGTATGACTGGTATAGGGAGAGAGCTAGCTGATATGATGGACAGAAGGAAGGTTGGTATATTGTGTGTGCAAGAGACCAGATGGAAGGGGAGTAAGGCTAGGTGTATCGTTGGTGGGTTCAAATTGTTTTATCATGGTGTGGATGGGAGGAGAAATGGCGTAGGAGTTATTCTGAAGGAACAGTATGCTGAGAGCGTTTTGGAGGTGAAAAGATTGTCGGATAGAGTGATGTTTATGAAGCTGGAAATTGATGGTGTAATGATGAATGTTGTTAGTGCATATGCTCCACAAGTTGTGTGTGCAATGGATGAGAAAGAAAAATTTTGGAGTGAATTGGATGAAGTGGTGATGACTGTACCCAAGGGTGAGAGAGTGGTGATTGGAGCAGATTTCAATGGGCATGTTGGTGAAGGGAACAGAGGGGATGAGGAAGTGATCGGTAGGTATGGTGTTAAACAAGGGAATGCATAAGGTCAGATGGTAGTGGATTTTGCGAAAAGGATGGACATGGCTGTGGTGAATATGTATTTTAACAAGAGGGAGGAGCATAGGGTGACATACAAGAGTGGAGGAAGATGCACACAGGTGGATTATATCTTATGTAGGAGGGCCAGTTTGAAGGAGATTGGAGACTGTAAAGTGGTGACCGGAGAAAGTGTCGTTAGGCAGCATAGGATAGTGGTTTGTAGGATGACATTGGTTATCAAGAAGAGGAGGAGGAGTGTGAGGGCAGCACCAAGGATCAAGTGGTGGAAATTGAAAAAGGGTAATTGTGAAGTGGAGTTCAGGGATGAGTTAACGCAGGCACTGGGTGGCAGTGAAGAGTTACCAAATAGCTGGGTAACTACATCAGAGTTAGTAAAGGAGACAGCTAGAAAGGTGCTTGGTATCACATCTGGACAGAGGAAGGACGACAAGGAGACATAGTGGTGGAATGAGGAAGTACAGGAGAATATACAGAGAAAGAGGTTGGCAAAGAAGAAGTGGGATCATCAGAGAGATGAAGAAAGTAGACAGGAGTATAAGGAGATGAGGTGCATGGCAAAGAGCGAGGTGGTGAAGGCTAAGGATAAGGCATATGAAGAGTTGTATGAAAGGCTGGACACTAAGGAGGGAGAAAAGGACCTGTACCGATTGGCTAGACAGAGGGACCGAGCTAGGAAAGATGTGCAGCAGGTAAAGGTGATAAAGGATAATGAGGGAAACATACTCACAAGTGAGGAGAGTGTGTTGAGGAGATGGAAAGAGTACTTTGAGGGGCTGATGAATGAAGAGAATAAGAGGGAGAGAAGGTTGGATGATGTAGGGATAGTGAATCATGAAGTGCAGTGGATTAGCAAGGAGGAAGTAAGGATAGTTATGAAGAGAATGAAGAATGGAAAGACTGTTGGCCCAGATGACATACCTGTGGAAGCATGGAGGTGTTTAGGTGAAATGGCAGTGGAGTTTTTAACCAGATTGTTTAATGAAATTTTGGAAAGTGAGAGGATGCCTGAGGAATGGAGAAAAGGTGTTTTGGTACCCATTTTTAAGAATAAGGGTGATGTGCAGAGCTGTAGTAACTACAGAGGGATTAAATTGATCAGTCACAGCATGAAGTCATGGGAAAGAGTAGTGGAAGCAAGGTTAAGAAGGGACGTGATGATTAATGATCAGCAGTATGGTTTCATGCCAGGAAAGAGCACTACAGATGCAATGTTTGCTCTGTGAGTGTTGATGGAGAAGTACAGAGAATGTCAGAAGGAGTTGCATTGTGTTTTTGTAGACTTAGAGAAAGCATATGACAGGGTGCATAGAGAGGAGTTGTGGTATTGTATGAGAAAGTCAGGAGTGTCAGAAAAGTATGTAAGAGTGGTACAGGATATGTACGAGAGTAGTGTGACAGCGGTGAGGTCTGCGGTGGGAGTGAATGATGCGTTTAAGGTGGAGGTGGGGTTACATCAAGAATCAGCTCTGAGACCTTTCTTATTTGCAATGGTGATGGACAGGTTGACAGATGAGATCAGACAGGAGTCCCCGTGGACTATGATGTTTGCAGATGACATTGTGATCTGTATTGAGAGTAAGGAACAGGTGGAGGAGATGCTGGAGAGATGGAGATATGCTTTAGAGATAAGAGGAATGAAGGTCAGCAGGACTAAGACAGAATATATGTGTGTGAATGAGAGGGAGGATAGAGGAATGGTGAGGATGCAAGGAGTAGAGGTGGCGAAGGTGGATGAGTTTAAATAATTGGGGTCAGTAGTTCAGAGTAACGGTGAGTGTGGAAGAGAGGTGAAGAAGAGAGTACAGGCAGGATGGAGTGGGCAGAGAAGAGTGTCAGGAGTGATTTGTGACAGACGAGTACCTGTAAGAGTGAAAGGGAAGGTCTACAAGAGGGTAGTGAGACCAGCTATGTTATATGGGTTGGAGACAGTGGCATTGACAAAAAGGCAAGAGTTTGAGCTGGATGTGGCAGAATCAAAGATGTTAAGATTTGTACTGGGTGTGACGAGGGTGGACAGGATTAGGAATAAGTATATTAGAGGGTCAGCCCAGGTTGGAAGGTCTGGAGACAAAGCCAGAGAGGGATGCTGAGTATATTGGGAAAAAGATGCTGAGGAGGGATGCTGAGTATATTGGGAAAAAGATGCTAAGGATGAAGCTACCAGGTTACAGGAAAAGAGGAAGGCCTAAGATAAGGTTTATGGACATGGTGAGAGAGGACATGCAGGTGGTTGGTGTGACAGAGCAAGATGCAGATGACAGGAAGAAATGGAAACAGGTGATCTGCTGTGGCGAACCCTAACGGGAACAGCCGAAAGAAGATGATGATGAATGATGATCATTATTTCTGCATTGTCAAGTTATTTATGTAGAAATCCATCGCGGCAAGTTCCAAACTGAATAACAATTTGTCCAGGGAAATCTTTAGTTTAGGGGTTAGAACAGTTAAATGAGGGTGAGGGTCTTGTTGGGAAAGGAGGTTAAGGTTAAAAAGTAAAGGGATGTTTGATTAGTCTCTGAGAAGGGAAAGGAAGGGAAGGGTTAATTTATTAGGGGAACGTTTAACAGAAGAGAGGTACACATAAGGCAAAATGTATGTGTCTTAAGTGAGTGTAACTGGGATGGGTAATCACATTTAGATGTGATGTTGCTACCCACCATCCATCCCTTTATTTTGGATTATTTTGGAGGGTATGGTTATTGAAATGGGTATTGGGTGGAGAAAACGGGCAGCCTTTTCCCTCTTCTGTTCCCCCTCTTGGTGTTGGATGTTGATGGAAGGAGTTTTGGGGACGAAAGTGAGTGGTAGGATGCTACTTTGATTAATAAGCGCAGTGGTATGGATCTCCTTATTTGGGCAGGGTGAGCGGGTACGATGCCCTGATGTATGATTACAAGGATTTTACATGTTGTGGTTACAAGGTTATTTGCATTATGATTAACATTTTAAATGATGGAATAAAGTTCTGTTTGACGTTAATAAAGGTCATCAGATTTCCTTTTGGTGTCATGTGTCTTATTGAAGGGGACTGGGATAAACTGTTGACTTCTTTCATACAACTTCAGAGCTGAGGAATGCTGGTTCCACAGTATTTCTTGTTTGCATCATTGCCTATAAAGTATAATTTGAGAATCCTGGATTTCTGAGGGGAAATTGGTCATTAAGCAATACTTTTTGCATTAGAATAATTATAAAGTCATTACAAATATGTGACATAAATTGCCGTCCATTATTCGATATATTCCATAATTCTGAACATGCAATATAGAAGCATCGAGGAATCTAAAACTCAAAACTGACATGTCCAGTTCAGATTAGCAATACTTGTAGACATTCCTGATGACATAAAATAAGTTAAAAGCAGCCAAACATTATGGCAGTGCTGGTGTATGTAGAGTTCCAATTACTAGCTGCAGATAAACACAATAGTTAATAGAAGGTTGACTCGAAGGCTACAAACTTTCATGTAAATAATGTTTTTGTGCTGTATGTGTTTTAGAATGTTTATCAGACTGATGCTCAAATAGTATGCAAGCAATTTTTGGAAAAAGAAAAAAAGACATTTGAGTGGTAACTGTTGTTCATTTAGCAGGCTAAATGCACTAATTAGTTGTTCTGTTATTTGGACAAAGGTGAACTCTGAAAATCTGTACAGAGTGAAGGCCATTTCTACACAGTGGCTAGTGATATTCCCTATTAAATTTGACCTGAATCCGTGTTTTACATTAATAGCTTATGTTAAACAAGCGTAAGAGGCGTGACTTGAAAAAAATAATATTTCTTGTTTGGTTTAAAAAGAATAAAACCAAGTTAATATTGGTATTTTCAAACTGTCTAGTACTCTGTCAGAAAGCTTGGAGGGCATCTATAGGTCTCTGTCTCTGATCTGTGCCACTAACTCTGATACCATTGCAGCATCAGTAGCTTTTAATGGCATGTTATACGTAGGATTTAACCCACTAATAAAAGAACTACAAGCCAAGATTATCAAAAAAAATTATGTGGATCAAAGAAACCTATGTTCCCTGCGTTATAACTTCTGATGTGATATATTGAATGAAGTCGGAGATTAGAATCCACCATGAACATTCAAGTCAGTATTCCATGTATCTTTTAAAATCATGGAGTCCAAATCAATAGCAATACATTTTCTTGGATAAATAACCAGATTTCTCATTGACAATTACTTTTCAAAAGGAAGAAAACTATGTCCTTACTGATCAGTGTGAGGTTCTGTTTCAATATGTTTAAATAATGTGGTTGTCAAATACCAAAAACTCTACAATGTTTTCTTCTCAATGGCAGTTAACTGAAAGATCAGATTTTAAGATGAGTATGTATCCCGATTGACTGCTGAAGTATTAACACCTAAATGAAATGCCACTTATTTATGCAAGCTGATCACTAAACTGGATGTAAGATTAAATTATTTGGGGAGTTACAGATATGGTGACCAGATTAATGGATGTGTCTTGTAGGATTTTGAGCTTGAACTGCCCATTGCATAATACACATAATGTCTTGTAATATTTCTTATCATTTGCTTAAGGATTAGTATCCTCTTTGCTGAAGTATTTCTGTTAATGTGCATTTTTTCCTGAACAAAGCAGTTAGGTAGACAGCTAAGCAATGGCTCTCATCCCAAATTAAAAGGCCTAAAAGCAGAGTATCTTTTAGAGAAAGAAAACTCAAGCATTCGGTCAAAGAGTACTGACTTGATGAAGGACAAATTTCCACTCATGGAGCTGACTTGGGCTCTGCTTCACGCAAATAAAACACACTGCTGTCTCCAACTATCATTATGCTATGAGAGTTAGATCACACTGTCTTGGACCATACCTTTAATAAAAAGAATATGATGCTCAAAATCTAACCGATCCTTTCTCGGGTTCTAAATATTAGGGACATTACGGACCATAGGCTACCTCTCCAATCTCATTTCTTTTCTTCCAGAGGTTTACAAATGTGCATGCCTTAGTTCCTGCAGTGCTCGGCTGCCTGAGATAGTGCATATAGACTCTGACTGAATGCACATATGGTTAACTCCCATCCAGACTCTGCTTCTGCTAAATCTAGGCCAGAGACAATTATATTCCGTTCTATAAATAGAAGCTGGGCTTCTATTATACCAGTATATCACAGTTGTTATTCAAAGAACAAGCTAAAACCATTACATATATTTGGCTCCCTGTTGAAATGTTGACAAATGACATTCCAGTTGCCAGAATGCTGAAAACAAAGGCAGAAAACCAGGAGAAGAGATAATCTTGAAATCGCTCTTCTCCTTAAAACCTTTTTTTGAAGGGGGCACGCCCCCTTCCAACCACCAAGGTGGGCTGCAAGCCACCCTCCAGAACTTATATATATATATATATATATATATATATATATATATATATATAAAACTGCAAGATAGCCATACCTCAGAGAAAATGGAATATTCCGAGAAATGGTGTCTTGACGTAGTATATGCAACTCTGCTGTTTAGGCCATTCAGTCACCATATTTTGATACTTGCTCAAGCAAGTCCCGACATTTCCAATGTAGATATTTCATGGGTAACAATATATGGCTATGGCCTTCTTATCTCAGACTCATTGCTTGAGTCCAGTACTGCAGAGTCAGTGACCTTCACAGGAATGTTACCTACTTCCCCTAACAAGACACTAGCACCCAAAAAGACTTGAAAGACAAACATGGGTCTTTAGAAAGGGTTTAAATCTATGTTGCACAATTGCGAGGCCATGCTGAGAGAAGAAAATCACTTCTGATATAGAAATCAGGCAGGCCATGGCAAACAGAAATGGGCTTCCATGCTTGATTTTACCTAAGTTGCTTGCTACACCACTAATTACTGGAGTGACTGTCACTACAAAAGAAGGTTGTTTTGTCAACTGATCAAGAACCACTCACTATATGATAATGGGGTGACTGTACCTCTTTGTAGTACTTCCAATTTTTTTATAGTCATGTTGTTGTAACTTGTCTCCTTTTATCTTCTGCCATTCTATCTCCACATAACAGTTTTTGATGATTATGTAGAACATTGGACCTTATGTATCTGTAGGTCCAGAATATCAAGAGACACTGGTAAACAAAGTCTACTGCATTTTTAATCAATGGTTCTTGTATTATCATCCTTTGTTGTTGGTGCTACACTTATTCCTAACTTCACATTTTGAGAGTTGACTATTTTAACAGAGGTTTTCAACAGTTAATTTAACACATTTATCATTACATGTGTTGAATTTGTAATGGAGATTTCCACATCTCTTAAACCCATGTTTTTTTTTAAGTAGTGCTGGGTAAAGGGATCTCCAGTCCTTATTTAGATGGAGTTAATCACAAACCATCATCATCTGTGAGAATATTACAGCAGCAGCAACAGCTGTGTGATGCCCCCCACTGCTAGCAATATGTGATGGCCTACAATATGTGTCATTTCCCTAATGGGCCAATAATGAAGGAGCCTGAATTTTCACCATACTGACACTGGAGAGGGTTGAGCACTTGGAATATAAATTGATACACTCAGTGTTTCCAGATGCAGTCCTCTCTGCATCAAGTACAATTTCCCTTAAGTGCACACAGGGAATGCACTTAGCCCAGGATCTGGATGCCTCTATATCTGTCTCCCTACAGGTCCCCAATCAGACTCCCCAGTGGTACAGCGGTAGGGTTAGCTCATCATTTGACTGTCCAAGCCAAGTCCTCCAGCACCCTCTCTGTAAACCCAATGGTTCATGCCCCTGACCCAAGTAGCTGATACACACATGCTGAGAGATTTGATTTGCACACACACACACACACACACACACACACACACACACACACACACACACACACACACACACACACACACACACACCTGGGAAAGGCTGGGACAGTTCTACTAGATATTCCGTCCTTCTACCCAGACTATAAGGTAGGTATTACCACCACCAGACAATTCCCAATCAGCTTCTCCAAGGCATGTCACACAGTGTCGCCAAATAAATATAGGTACTCTCAAAGGTTAAATACTTTCTACAAGGACCAGCCACAATAAAAGTTTTAAGTATACTTAATAATAAATAAAAGCAGAATAGGAAAATATTGAACATATACAATATTTACAGTAAACCACAGAGTTCAAATCACAGAAAATATTGAAATTAACATTGATGGACAGACTAATACAAAAAAGAAAAACAGTCTCTAAACTAAGCTTCACTATATTTTGTATCCAATTATACTGTGAAATACTGATACTAACACAAATGGTAGCAGTTCACCAAGATGGCTAGGCCTTCTGGAGTGGCCCACACAATGCCACCATATAAATAGAAGTACTCTCAAAGGTTAGATACTTTCTACAAGGACTGGCCCCAATACAAGTTTTAAATATATTTAATAATAAATAACAAAAGAACAGGAAAATATTGAATATATACAGTGTTTACAGTAAACCACAGATTTCAAATCACAGAAAATACTGAAATTAGCATTGATGGACAGACTAATACAAAAAAGAAAAACAGTCTCTAAACTAAGCTTCACTATATTTCTGACTGAATCTATGAAAATTGTAACATTCTCTAGTTAGGTTAACTACTACCACAAGGCAAGAAGCTGAGGAGTCAGGGTCTTTCTAGTCAAGTTTCCCAAAACAGAATACATTACACGAGATTTCTCTTTGTAATATCTAAAATATAATTCCCAAGAGGGCTATCAGAATGACCTCATCTGGTCACCTGAGTCTAGGTTCTCACAGTATTCCCCTTTGAGGTTGAGGCAGGAATTTAGCACAGACAGCCACAATATACAACCATATGTTTATGACGGTGCCTGGGGCCTCCTCTCTTTTCAGTGAACTAATGAACAAAGGCTGTTTTCCAGACTCACTGTCTCCGGTCCTATTCTGGACTGTGGGGTAACATTTTAATGGTTTAGCAGCTCATTTACAGTTCCCTTATTTTTCTTAAAGTTAACCTTTGCTGTCCCAGTGTACTCTATTAAAACATATACATTTAATTCAGTTGCAATAATACAGGCACATTTCTTTTCATTTCAGCAGGGTGCACTGTTGATACATTTTTACACAAGCAAACCTCAGAAATACATTTTCAGCACAAGCATCTGTACAAATAAGTTTGATATACAAAATGCATGCAGTTCTAATACATTTGTAACATAAGCATCTTGTATAAATCAGTTTGATATGCACAGGACATACCATTCTTTGCAAAACTCCAACGGGCTATGTTGGCACTTGGCCATGTCATCACAGGCTGTAAAAAAACAGATCAACTGCCATAACATTCTGAGAGATAAGGTAATGCACTGGCAAGGTCCTGTGTACTATATTAACACCTAATTTGTATTTATATATTGCATTTATTTAATGGGATTTTATTTATTTTATTAAATGGTCCAGAATTGTTCACAGAGATCATGTACAACCATGTAAATGACTGAACAGAGGCTGTAGTACCTACTAGAAGTAAGCTCACAAACAAACTCTAACATGAAAACACACTGGTGGAATTCTAATCTTAACAGTTTATACAATAAAACAAAAAATACCTAAAATAAGGAACAGCAACTCCCATAACAACAAGAGTTCTCTAATTAAACTGAGCACAAAACTAAGAGGATTAATCAAGTCCAACAAGGCCAGTTATGAGGGCAAGATAGCCTCACATGCTAAAGACAAACACAAGGCCTTCTAAAGCTATGTCCAAAACCTCAGAGTTCCAAACTGGTGGTCAGTGGTGCTGCCTTCACTGAGGAAAGCAACATAACAAATTGCTGTCTGACACATTCAGCTCAGACTTCTCCACCAAATCTTTCTTGCCTCCCTCCATGAAATACCTACTAGCATACACACCCCAACACACAACTAATAACAGGGATCAGGTCCTGGCAGTGCTTGCTAAGGCCAAATACACAGCATTAGTGGTCCTCAGCAATTTCCCAGGATGCCTCCTAAATAGCTGGAAAGATGGCCTATCAAGGAACACATGAGTCACCTTTACATACAGCCTAAAAACAGGGCTTTGTATCATAAGAAAGGAGGACTGCAACACTTATCCCGCTTCACAAGGGTGGGCCATCATCCTACCTGGAAAACTACAAGCCTATTAGTCTGACAAGTCCAACATGCAAAGCCACAGAACAAATTGTCATGGAAAAATTATCAATAATAAGACAGACAGCCTTCAGTCACTGATTCCAGCCCAGTATGTCTTTCTCAAGGGAAGATCATGCCTATTAAACCTAATGGACTTCTATGAGAAGGTCACCAAGTCAATGGATGGGGGGAAACCATGCATACCACCTGAATGGACCTGGCTAAGGTGTTCCATGTGATTGTCTACTTAGATATAGTTGACAAACTCATAGAACTGGGCAGAAACCATTACCTAACTCACTGGATTGCTGACTTGGTCATAGGCAGGACCCAGGAAGTCAGGATTAGTGATAACACCCTCCACTAAGAGTTTGGTCACCAATGGGGGTACCTCAGGACTCCTTAATGGGACTGATCCCCACAAGGCATCTATATCTCAGAGGTAAAGGCTAAACTTATAAGTAAGAGCATAGCATCCAGGTCCAAGGAAGTCATGGCACCACCTTATATGGTCATTATCAGACCCATCATTGAGTATAATGCTCCCTTTGGCATGTACTTGGCCAAACATATTCAACAGCTGGAATACCCACAAAGGTTCCTTAACAGGAGAATCCAGGGTATAAATACATTGTCCTATATGGATCACCTTAAAGCTTTCTCTCTATACTCTGTCTTCTACAGGTAACTGAGAGCTGATCTATGCCTGAAATGCAAGGCATCCTTGGATCCAGAACACCTGCAAAATGAACAGCATCAGAACTACTAGCTCTAAAGATTTAAATAATATATGTTGGTGAGACAGATGCATGATTCAGAGGATCCACATGCAATAGAACCACCCCATCCATGTGAAGCAGGGTCCATCCCTAGCCTTATTAAAAGTAACCTTGACCAATGGACGGGAAATCAGAAATTCAACCCTGGGTCTGTCCCCCATGCCGTGGATAGATACAGGCAGATGGTAATGCCCAAATTAAGATATGCTCCAATAATCTCCACAATCTTCTTAACATACCCCCTCCTAATAAATGCCCATGATATTTAGGGACACAATGTGGTTGAATTGCACAGCTAATCTTATAAAGGCCCTGATGGTAGTTAACCTACTATATAACTACAAAGCTGTGACTTGGTGGATCAGCTACTCTTTTCAGCAGAAACCGTGGGATAAAAACTCAACAATCAAATGAGTAAACTGTAATAAAATAGTTAATACATTTTAGCAATAAACATAAATAAATTTTAGGTCAATATAAGTTAGTCACAGTTGGATAAAACTTTTTTAGACCTGATTTGGAAATAGTACACAGCAGAATAAAAATATCTTGCAGTGGTATATTTGAGAAAAATAAAATGAAAACAGATTTATGATTGACATAAAATGCAATTTGTTATAAAGCTTTAAGGCATATGCTTTATGGCAGAAAAACAATTATAAACTGAAATAATGAGGTTGAAATACATTTATGAGGTGCTTTGAGGTACAAACAGCAGTAGGCCAAATTTAGAGGAGTATGGGATCAAGTAAACGTAGAAAAGCTGTAGATAGAATAGAGCCCAGGAAAAGAGGTTGAGAGAGGAAGGCTGCATGTAGGTTAGTCCAGGATTGGTAGAAGTGCATAACCAAGTGCTTTTTATTTTTCAGTGATCCTTTAAGTGTAGTTTTAAAGACTTATTTTGTTCTAATATTCTACCTGTCATAGAGAGATTTGGAATTCCAGGTTTAAAAAAGAAGCGGTAGAGTATAAGGAATCTCCAGCATTTGTTCAGATGAGGTAAGTGTAGGATTTGTTAAAAGTAATTTTTTTTTTGATGGAATGAATCAATTATTCTAACATTAAGTCTTTCTTCCACATGAAAATATTAATTAAGCCTGAGCAGTATTTCCAAGATAGAAATTCCTACAGTTAACTTTTAGTAACATTATTGCTTCCCATTTTTGAAATAGTTTGTAGGCAAGTCACATTCAGAGCAAGCAAGTTTTCCAGCCAATGTGTTATGATGGCATCATGAAACTTTAGCACATTTAAATACAAGACTTAATGCTGAAAGTAAATGTACCAGTCTTTTTATTTTGGTTATTACTTTGACCTGTAGCTGTCAGATCACTTTTTTGAACCAGAAATATATTTATTTTCTTCTTTGTGTGCCTTTTCACATTTCCATGGATGTTCAATTAACACAGTCTTTTCACATTAAATATTTATATAATTGATTTACAGATCTCAGTGTTTGATGTTACTCGTCACTACAAGACACTGTTTCATTCTTTTCTGAGATGTATTACACTAAGCACTGCTGTACTGATGTCCTCTGGTTTAGCGGATGCTGCAGTATTGTTTGCTAAAGATAATGTTTTGAACTCATTCAGTCCAGAATATAAGGAGGGTAATTCATTCCCTTTCTCCTTGAAATCTTCTAAATCAGGAAATCACTTGTTTCGCATTGCTGAAAACATTCTTCATGAGATTTGTAATTTGACAAATGATGTGTTACAATAATGCAAAATATGAAATCATTTTCGTAGACAATGGGTTACACACTGATGATAGTATCAAAGGACTGTCTGTGGATGCAGATTTTATACTGCATATTTATGAAAGAAAATAGATGTAATTTGTCAAAAAGTACTAGTGACTAGTACTATGGTGAAACAAAAAGTTTTATCTCTGTTTCAAGGGTACATATCATAACAAGTATGATTTATTTATCACTTAAACAGGAGTAATATTTCACAATTTCCCCTAAGAAACCAACAGGAACATTCTCTATAACCTGGGACTGCACTGTATACTACTGTACATCCTTAATGTAACTCATTACACACTTCAGAGGAATGTGTCACAGTTTAAGATCACTGATACACTCACACTTAAATAAATTAAATCTCATACATTCAAACACTTCTAGGAAAGCCTGACACAGATTTTCAGCTGTGCCCCTTCCTTAAATATATTACAGTAACACACTGCCACCAAGAGACAGTCTAAATGCCCTTTTAAAGAGGTGTTCAATTATGAAAATTAGATATTAAAACAAATGATTGCAAATGACCTAAAGCAGCCAGGCTTTTGGAGTGGCCTGGGAAGTTATCAAAGCAGGTATAAGCTCTCTGAAATCACTAAAGAAAAATCTGATTGACCAGCCACAATGCAAGTTAATAAAAATATTTTATAATGAGCAAACTGATTGGAAATTACTCAGCAAACAGAACTGAATCAACAGGAAAATGAAATCAATACTGAAGGATAGTAATCTAACATTTAGAAAAACTCTGAATAATTATAATTTTCATATCTGACTAAAGAATATGGTCCCTAATCTAAACAAAATTATTATAACAGAGCAAAGGCAGCCTTACAGTTCTTGATGAATCCTTTTAGGTATCCACTGCACAGTACGACTGTGAACAACTGCAACTGGCAACAGACGACTGTAACTGATGGTTAACTGACAACTACTGACTTCAGCTGTCTTCCGCATGTTCTTTATAGCCTAGCTGTCACAACTGTTCCAGCTGTAATTTTCATTTCATATTTTGAAAATCAACCAACAGCTGTTTTCTAAAATTCCTTCCTGTCTTTCAACCTCTAAAAGTAGCACATAGCAACTGTCAACAATACTATGACATCATCTGTCGACCAGCTGATTCTGAAACAGTCTGAATTTATAATCTTCTTCACAAATATGCGCAGTTAGAAATGTAAAGGAACACTGTTCAAGTCTTTAAAACATTCTGTGCATAAAGATTATAAATTAACATGTAAGAACTTATTTACAAGCTCATAGCTAGTCATGCTGGTATATATTACTCAGGTTAATCTGAAATCATGTACAAAACTTTCACCCAGACATGATAGCACAGATGACAGTGTGTAGTGTCTTCACATTATCATTGAAATATAATGCATTTACATACACATGCCATCAACAACATACTCAATGCATATTGTTTTCAATCAACTTTATCAGCTGCTGTATGTAATCTGTTCTTCACATTAAAATCTTTGCACATCATCTCTCCTTATATTACCAGTGCTGCTATATTAATAATGAGACAAGTGCCCTTAATTCTGTGCAGTAATAACAGCTTATGGTTGCTGAAGACAGTTCTTGCAAAAGAAAGTTATCTTGCAATTGCTATCACAAAACGAAATGCCAAGGGAATAGACAGTACAGAGATTAGAACAACTATCAAAGCTTTATTCATAACTCGACAGCTGCAGAACCTCATCTAGTCTTAAATTTAGTTGGCAAAATTACTTAGTTATAGCATCAGCATAGAATCTGAACTCCCATCTAACCACAAAACTAGAAATGAGTCATTACTCAACCTACCAGCAAGAATACATAGGAATGTATATTCTTGCTGGTTAGCTGACTATGTGGTTCCTTTTTTTTTATCATGTTCTGGTTCATAAGTGTGTACTAGGGTAATGGCCCAGGAGGCTTAACAAGCCTAGTACTTAGAGGTGCCCTGGCATCATGCCATACAACATTAGTCCCCAGTGCGTCTATCATGTAGAGCCACTGGAGTGATCCCCAGGGTGAACTTTTTATTTCCCATCCACTCATAAAGATTTCTCTTGAAGAGGGCCTGTGAGGTGCTCTGCTTGACATGTATGGGATGTCTATTCCAGAGTATGAGCAGTTTCTGGGTTATGAACCTGTCTCTCAAGCACATTCTGTTGATTGTGGTAATAAGATTGAGGTCTCTGGAACATGTGGTATGGAGAGATTGGGATTTCTTTAGATGTAGCATTTCTAACACAGCTGGGTCAGACATGGCTTTGTAAGTCAAGCAGAGATCACCTCTTAGTAGATGAGACAGAGAATAGCTGGAGTTTTTTGAGTCTATCCATGTAGGACATGTTTATGGTCTAGGATTCTCTTCGTGAGGTACTTTAGTGGCCTCTCCAGCTGTTTCAGGTGTCTAGTGAGGTACATGCCGAATGGGGCATTATACTCTATGATTGGTCTAATGAGGGAAGAGTAGAGAAAGACGATGACCTCTTTCTTCCTGGATGCAAAACTCTTGGTAATGAGATGTGCCACATAGAAGGACTTACTGGCAACAGTGGCAATGTGGTGGTCGAAGGAGAGGTTGCTGTCAACCTGTGTCCCCAGATCTGTAATAATGCCTTCAGTGTTAAGTGGGCTCCCATTGATGTGGTAATTAGTGGGAACTGAGTTTTTCCCATGGGGATGATGACAATGCATTTTTTGGCATTAACCTTAAGGCCATGGTTTCGACACTAGTCAATGGTCTCAGTGAGGCCTTTCTGTAGCATGTTTGCATCACTTGGGGAGTTAATAATGGCTCCCAGCTTGCTGTCATCTGTGAACTTGGTCAGCCAGACTCTCTCCTTGTTGGCCTGGACTTTTGAGAAGTAGGTGCCAAACAGGAGAGGACCCAGGACCAATCCCTGTGGGACTCCACTCATGACTGGTTGGTGGTCTGACTTGGAGTCCACTACCTTCGCACTGTGAGTTCTATCTGTGAGCCAATTTGCAACCCACCTAGTGATATAGGGATGCATGCCAAGGTCTGTGAGTTAATAATTCCAGAGTGAGGAATGGTATCAAAGGCCTTGGCCAGAGCGAGGTAGGCTATATGAGCTGCCTTACCCTCATCCACATCTCTGGTGACTGACTCAAAGAAGTCAACCTGGTTGAGCAGGCATGATCTACCCTTCATAAAACCAAACTACGTGGGATCCAGCATTTGGAGATTGCCTTTATCCTTGTTAATTAGGTCCATGATGATGCGCTCCATAGCCTTACATATCAGACTCGTCAGGCTAATGGGGCAATAATTGCCCGGGTCTGTAGTCACTCACCTTTTATGGAGCGAGATGACTGTAGCAGTCCGCCATTCAGTAGGGACAAAGCTTGAGGTGAGGTTGTGGGTAAACAGGGCACACAGATTTGGTGCCAGTTCACTTTCTAGTTCATGTAGAACACAGCCAGGGATGTTACTGGGTCCCATGGAAGCTGTATTCTTGGTCTTAGACAATGCATCTTTAACCAGTGCTGCAGTAATGCTGGGTGCCTGGCATTCTTCCAGTATTGTGATTGGTTCTTTATGGGGGGTAAAGTTGGCACTGAACCTGTCAGCCAGTATGTTGGCAATAGCTGTTGTCTCAGTATAGGAGATACCATTGTGCAGTAACTCAGAGCAAACCTGGGTATTGCTGTGAAGATTCTTGATATAACTATAGAAGCCTTTGTGGTTGTTTTTAGTGACTGCCACAATTCTGCCTTCATAGCTGGCTTTAGAGGTTTTGATGAGGGGATCTCATCTTTTTGTTTAAGCTAATAAGGGAGGTTTTCCAGCCTTGGGTCTTCACTTTTTTCTGCAAAAGTTTCTTCCTTTTGTTGTAGAGTCTATTAATGGCAGGGGACCACCAGATTGGCTTCCTTTTTTTGGAGGAGAGCATCTTAGTTTTGTTGGGTACGGCTAGTTCTATGGATTTATGTATGTGTTCGTACAGTGCATTGGTGTATAATTCGGCAGTCAAGCATCCATTTTCCATTGGCAAGGGTGCCATGACGTTAGCCACCTCTGTTTTTAGGAGCCCAAAGTCAGCTTTGGAGAAGTTTTTCATAGTGGTTACCTTTGCGGGGGGTGTGGGTGAGATGTGGATTTCCACGATGACCAGTTTGTGGTCAGATCTAACCAGGGAGGAATTCACTATTGGTGTAGAGCAATGGTTGCCCATGTTAGCAATGACCAGGTCAAGGATGCTGCTTCCCATAGTGTGGGTAAGAATGAGCTGGTCCAGGGCATTGGAATTGAATTCCAGGAAGTGTTGGGCCAGTGCATTGGTGCATGGGTAGTTTTCCCAGTTGATGGAGGGGTAATTGAAATCACCTAGTATGAGAGTGTTGGATGGGACCTTAATATGTTCCAGGGTGCTTTGGAATGTGGAGTGAGAGACTTGGGGTATGGTTGGGGACCTATAGCAGGCTACAACCTGAATCACCATCTTACGCAGTGTTAGTTATACCTGAAGTATCTCAGATGCGTTATGCTGGACTACTAGTCTGGAGGTGTGCATATCCTTTTTGAATATAGAGACACCACCACCTTTGGAGCTTCGGTCCATGTTCTGGGGCCGAAAGGCGTGGAATGAGATTTAGCCTGGTAGCGCAGGGTTGCTTTCTGCTGCTTTAAACCAGGTTTCAGTTACATCACCAATGTCGATGTTCTCCATTTTGAGGAGTGCTTTGAGTGAGTGCATCTTGAGATTTAGACTTTTAGCGTTGAGCAGCATGACGCTCAGATTGCATTTATTTATAGTTGTTACAGTGGTAATTTGGTCTTTGGAACACCACCTAATAAAGCACTATATGGGTGGCAAGAGCCTTAGCCAGTACCCAGAAACCCAGGGGTGACAAATGCAGGTGATCTCTGGCAAAGCATTGAGGTCTGTCAATCATGTCATCCCAAGCAGACAGATACTAGATCCCCTTAGAATGACACCAGAAGCTTTGCCAATTGTTGAAGTCAATCATTTTCTGCTTGTACTGCAGTATCACTCTGGGTGACAGTAGGATGCTGCTCAGAGCTAGGGTCATTCCTACCTGTGCCACATATTCTGAGAGCTCCACCATGTCTCTTTTCATGTAGTCCAGGGAGGTTCGTCTCAGGTCATTCACACCCACATGGACAATGACAGAGTCATACTTGTTGTGCAGTGACCTGAGTGTGAGTTCTGGTACCACTTTGGATTTTGTGGCAATTATCCCTCAGACACTAAAATGGTATGAATTATAGCCCTTTTCAACAACACAGCCACCTTACTTGCAGGATGGAGTAGTTCCATTGCCGACCCTCAGTCTTTCTGAAACAGAATTCTAGTCAGATGCAGACCCAGCACAGTTGCAACTAGGATCATTACAATCAATTCACTCCCAGTTTACCTGTGACTGGCTTATGACCCCCACCCCAAACATGGCATGTCAGGGATCAGTCTGATGGCCCATCAGTTGTGAGTCAGCAATGTATCTCTACCTCTTTCTGTGTATTCTGTGAGGAGATGGCGAGTACCCACACACCATGCAGTCATCTGGGTATTCCCTTTGCTTCTAAATATCGGAGACTTGACATCCTCTTCTGTTCAAAAATACTGCCATATTTCTCTGCTAAGAAAGTGGATAATTCATTTTTATAAAGAAATCAACAGTGTTAATAGAATGTCTATTTCTGATCAACACTGTGGATTATGCACCCCTACAGATTTTCACAGGACACGATTCAGAAATGCAGATGACCCTGCTTCCTGAATAACACGTGATTTATGCATAGTGAAATGCACTCATGCAATTGATAGCAAGAGTTAAATATTTCACTTATTATATTTGTATTATTATTTACCATCATTTTTAGTTATAAGAAATTCTGAAGCAGGATGATGGTAACATGTTAGGACAGCAATGTTTTTTATTCATTTATCTGATTCACTATTAATATTCATATGCTTAAACATTCTCAGCAAACATCTGATAGCTCTCCTAAGATACAAGTCCCAAAGGGAGAGAAGACCAACACTAAAACATGGGAAATATAGAACACACAAGATCTGCTCTGTGAAAAGCTTTACTGTGTTTACTTTTGCTTGGAGTGGATTATGGAGAGATAAAAGCTGCAGAAATTGTGGTCTTTCCCTCTTGTAATTTAAATTAAACTGATGCAAAAAAACAAGGTAACATTTGCAGGAAATCAGTCTTTCCATCAGTTTACAACAATCAGTAGGTTTAGTGATTTCAAGTTATGAGTCGTAATAGTAATGTAACAACAATCATACAGCAAAATGTTTTGATGGATAGTTATAAAGACAAAAATAAAATCTCCTGCTGTGATAAAACACTGAATTGTACTTTGAAACACATTATAGCATAGCAGTAGCAGACATTTTATCTATGTAATCATGTCTCACTTTTTTTTTTTAACTCCACACGTCAGGGAAACATTATTAATAACTAAATGTCTTGCTGTAAAAGCCTGAAAATTGTTTATTTATTGTCTGTTTACTTATTATATGAGTCTGTCCTACATATTTCATCAAATACTTTGAAGATGCATAGAAGTAAATATCCTTTTAAGTGTACACACTCTACCAGTCACACAGAAGTAATTCCTAAAATATTTCATCATCTTTAATCTCAACAGATCTGGTGTCTTTCCTACCAGCCAAGGACAAAGTAAATATGAAAGAGGGCAGTCAAATGCCATCCAAAAAAAATAAATTTAAATCATAATTTTGAGTTTATTCACAAGGTTACAATGATCAGAATAACGGAAATGAGGCAGCATAGTTATCCTGAGGTATAGTTATTTAGATAATGATAGTTAAAGAATATTCTAGAGCACACCTGAACAAAATTCTTCTTGATGTACTCATTCATTATGGAAAGCTACACTATCTTGTATAGGAAAGTTTATAATTAATGGCAGGTATCACTTAATAAAGGAGACAAAGTGTAGTATTTTATGTGGGTGCTTTAGAGTATAACCTAATTTTATAAAATCTAGAAAGAACTGCATATATTTAAACGGTCTGTTATTTCTGCCACAGAAACAAAAATGGTCATCTTTGATTATGTGTGTGTTCTACTGTTAGAATGATAGATGACCAACTTTATTTTTCAAGTTTGCGGAACAAGATTTAGATTTAAGAAGCAAAAAACGACATAATTTCATGGGTCAGTATTACAAGACTGAATGTTTAGGTTATCGAACTCCTAAACATCTAATTTTTAATATCGAAAGCAAAAAACAGTGAGGGGACGATTTAACGCAGGGAAAGATTCCCTTGGCCGTTCACCAGATTTTGCCATTTTGTCTACTGTAAGTGATCTTGGAGTTGGTATATTTAGTTAGGGGGGATGCGGGGGCACAGCCTCCCAAGTTGGGGTATGTGTGGGGCAAAGCCCCCCACTTCGTTTGGGTGTAAAGTTATTTTCTTATTTTTCTGGCCAAAGGAAGTCTTTCCCTGTGCCATTTGCGGTTCTGAGGTTCGAAATTACAAGTTTGATGTTTAAGTGTTCGATAACCTAAACATTCGATCTTGTAATATAGACCCTAATTTCACTTACCCAATAAACTCAAAAGGTGTATAGCAAAATTCATGCATATAACACACCATACATCTAGAAAAAAATCCATCAAACTAAAATTAAACAAATTAATGGTACTTGAGGGCCACATTTAGCATTAACAAGTGGAAAACAACAGCTTGGCTATATATTGGCTGAGGGCTGTCAGATATCTTTTTACTAAAGACTGATAACCAGGGATGTCTTCTTGGAAAAAAAAAAAAAATTTGCTGAAGGCTCAGGAGGGAAGCAACACAGAAGTGAACATCAGAGATGTAATACACAGAAAACACTTTTACAGGCAAAAAAAAAAAAAAAAAACATTCATATATTATTTAGGAAAACAGTTGAGATTCTTAACTTTGAAGTATAAAGACAGGTGACCAACCCTAGAGTATAAACAGTCTTTACAAATTACGTCTAGTTGTTTGAGGGTATGCATATGTGTATTTTATATATATATATTTGTTTGTGTCTTTCAGCTTTTCCCGGATAGGGGTCGCCACAGCAGAACTCCGGTCCGCTAATGATTGGCAGTTGATTTTTACGTACCGTCTTGCCAAGCCTGACGCACAACCTTCAATGAAGGTACACCCATTCACACATGTCTCCACAGAGAAGACGCTCTAGCTGAGAATCGAACCGGACAGCATCTTACTGTGAGGCGACAACGCTACCGCAGCACCACCACACACACACACACACACACATATATATATATATATATATATATATATATATATATATATATATATATTTACAGATATATATATATATATATATATATATATATTTATAGATATATATTTATATTAAATTACTGGAGAAACTAGCAAAGTGATTTAGTTCACTGATGGGACATATTCAGTAAGTATTAATAACTATGAAGTAATAAAAATTGCTGTCATCATGAAAGGAGGTGGCAAAATTAAGTAAGCAAAATAATGATTAATTTTCCCACAGCCTTCAGTCAAGATTCAGGCAGAAAAGCAGGCAAACAATAGGTAAAATAGTAAAATAAAGAACTGCAGAGGAATGAAGCAGAACAAAGACAGAGGTTAGTGTGTGTGTTTGTATGTGTGTGTGTGTGTTAACATTTACATGTGTATACATCTGCAAATATTTTAGTGTATGTGACAATTTCAGTGAAAAGAGTTGTGATGTTTTGCAGTTTTGATCAAATGAGTTTTCAATCAAATGAAGCATGGACTTTTCCAGATCAAATAAACCATTACTCATTTATAGGCATATATAAAAACTACATATATATATATATATATATATATATCTTTATCTATCTATCTATATATATATATATATATATATATATATATATATATATATATATATATATATGTGTATATTTATGTGTATATATATATATATATATATTTGTGTGTATATATATATATATATATATATATATATATATATATATATATATATATATATATACATACAATGGCAGCGGTGGTGCAGCGGTTAGCATTGCTGGCTCATAGCAAGACATTCTTTGGTTCGATTCTTGGCTGGAGTTCCTTCTGTGCAGAGTCTGCATGTCCTCCCTGCAGCTGTTCAAATGATAAAGACATGCAGGTAGGTGCATGTGCGTGTGGGTGTCGGGCTAGCACCTCAACACTGTAAAAATCCACTGCCAATCATTAGTTGACAGGTGATCCACTGTGGTGACCCCTAACTGGGAAAAGACATATATATATATATATATATATATATATATGTATATATATATATATATATATATAGATACACACACATATACATACACTGGATATTAAAAGTTTACACACCCCTGTTAAAATGCCAGGTTTTTGTGATATAAAAAATGAGACCAAAATAAATCATTTCAAAACTTTTCCCACTTTAATCTGACCTATAACTTATACAATTCAATTGAAAAACCAACAAATCTGTTAGGGGGAAAAAATATAAAAATAAAAAAAAAACGTACAATAAGCTGGTTGCATTAGTATGCACACCCTTAAACTAATACTTTGTTGAAACACCTTTTGATTTAATTATGGTATTCAGTCTTCTTGGGTAGGAGTCTATCAGTATGGCACATCTTGACTTGGCAATATTTGCCCACTCTTTCAGGCAAAATCACTCCAAACCTGTGAGATTAAGAGGGCATCTTTTGTGAACACCCCTTTTCCTGTCACCCCACTGATTTTCTAATGGATTTTGGTCTGGGCTCTGGCTGGGCCATTCCAAAACTTCTGGTGGAGCCATTCTTTTGTTGATTTGGATACATGTTTGGGGTCATTGTCATGTGGAAAGGTGAAATTCCTCTTCATTTTCAGCTTTCTGGCAGATGCCTGAAGGTTTTGGGCAAAAAGTATTTGGAACTGTTCATAATTCCCTCCACCTTGACTAAAGCCCCAGTTCCAGCTGAAGAAAAGCAACCCCAAAGCATGATACTGCCACCACCATGCTTCACCATGGGGATGGTACTCTTTTAGTGATGCAAAGTGTTGTTTTTGCGCCAAAAGTATCTTTTGGCATTGTGGACAAAAAGTTCAACCTTGGTCTCATCAGACCATAACACATTTTCCCACATGCTTTTGGGAAATGTGATGTATTGTTTTGCAAATTTTAACTGGGCATGGATGTTTTTCTGTGTAACAAAAGGCTTCCATCTTGCAACCCTACCCCATTGTCCAGGCATATGGAGAATACGGGAGATTGTTGTCACATGTATTACACAACCAGCACTTGCCAAAAATTCCTGTAGCTCCTTCACTGTTGCTGTAGGTTTCTTGGCAGCCTCCCTGACAAGTTTTTGTCTTGTCTGCTCATCAATTTTGGAGGGCTGTCCAGTTCTTTACAGCGTCACTGCTGTCCCATATTTTCTCCACTTTTTGA
>NC_056735.1:466775963-466898463 GCF_019279795.1 Protopterus annectens
ATGTGGTAATTGGTGGGCACTGTCTGTATATGCACGGGGTTGACTATACACGTTTCTGCAATTAGCTTGCTGACATGGCTATGGCACCAGTTGTCTGTTTCTATGTGGCCCTTTGTGGGATGCTTGTGTCAGCTGGTGGATCATATGTGGTGAGCAGTTTGTAGTCCTCTGCAAACATGTTCGACACAGTCCTTCCATGTTTGCCTGTACCTATGGGAAATATATACCAGACGAGGGAGATCCCAGGACAAAGCCTTGTGGGATGCCAGTTATATCTGGTTTGTAGTCTGACATGGCTGCAGCATGTCTGACCATGTCTGTTCTGTCCTTGGTCTGGTTTGCAACCCTCTACTGACATGTGGGTTTATATTTAAGCTGGTGAGCTTATCTATAATGAACACGTAGGGTATTGTATAGAAGCCTTTGCAAGGTCCAGCTACACTGTGTGGACCACATTGCCCTCATCAATGACCTTAATGACTGTTTCAATTGAGTCAAACATGTTTAGGGGCAGGATCTGCACTTGAGAAAGCCACACTGGGTAGGGTCCGTGTCAGTAGGTCCCCAATATCTTTATGTCTGTGGTACATGCTGATCCTTTCAATAGCTGTGCAGACCGAGCTTCTCAGGATTCTGGGGTAGTAGTTTTCAGTATCCATTCAGGCAACACCTTTGTTGAGAAGGACCACTGTTGTTGTACACTGCTCTTTGGGTACATATTCTGTGGTAAGGCTGACATTGAGCAGTAGTGTGGTTTGGCATTCCATTCATCTTGGAGTCCATGTTGCACTAAACCCAGGACACCATCTCATACCATTGCTGCTGTGTGTTTTGCTTTGTAGATGTTGGCTGTTACCTCAGCATCTGCAATGTCAGAGGGCCAGCAGTCTGCTGGGATAGATATTCTGCATTCGGGGGGGGGGTTTGCACTGCACCTGTCAGGATGTATGTTGGCAATATGTGTGCGTGTTTGTGATATTTGTGTGATTCAGGGCATATCTGTGAATTCCCAACATGGTTCCTACCATCAGTTGTGAAAGCCTTGGGATTATCCTTAGTGTCCTGTACAATTTGTATCTTCATAGGTTCATAGGTTCATACTAGGCTATCCACCCTAGGGCATTTGTTAGCCTAGCCAGAGTGTGTGTGGCTTTTGCCACCCCTTGCTATGTGAATATTATGGCCATTTATGATTTGCTTTGCTGTGCCTCTGTCTGACATGACACAGTGAAGACCCCAGTGTAACTCTACAATCATCCATCCACTTGGCAAGATTCCTGTTGAAGAGTGTCAGTGAGGGGCTCTGCCTAACATGGAGTGGGATTCTGGTCCAGGGTGTGGGGAGCCTCTGGATTATGTATCTGTCCCACCAGCACATCCTATTTCATTATTTGTTGAGGTTGACATCTCTCACTCTCACAGATCCGATGGATTTGAGTTTTCTGGGGTGGAGCATGTCCATTACTCCTGTGTTGGGCATGGCCTTCTACAACAGGCATGCAATGCCTCTGTGTTGGCAGTATGTGACTGCATTCAGCTGGGGTATCTACAGCCAGGCAGCATATGACATATATTTGAGACCGTTTATCCTCTTGGTGAGGTACCTTTGAGGTCTTTCTAACTGCTGCAGGTGTCAGGTAAGGTACATCCCCATATGAGGCATTGTACTAGATTATGGGTGTGATTAGAGAACAGTATAGGGGCACAATGACATCTGTTGACGTAGATGTGAATCCTTTCATGATACGGTGTCAAATGTAGACAGTCTTCCTAGCCACATTGGCAATGTGGGTGTCACATAACAGGTTACTGTCCACTTGTGTCCCTAGGTCCCTGGTTACTCCTTCCATACATAATGGTTTACCACCTATGTGGTAATTTGTGGTACCTTGTTTGGTATTTGGTGGGACATTCATACTGTCCAGTGTCTTCAGGACGGCTGGGTGGGGTTCCTGTGTGTGAGAGTGTGGTCTGTAGCATGCTACAGACTGTTCAGCAGTCTTGCCTACAGTTAGTTGCACATGGGTGGACTCCAATGCCTTGTGCATTGTCAGTTACCTGGACGTATGGGTGTCTGTGCTGACTATGGATACTCACCCTCCTTTTATGTTTTGTTCCAGGTTTTGGGGCCATGACACATGATACGTGGTATAACCTGGTAGTGCTGGTGTGCTGTCAGGAGGCTTGCAGCAGGTTTCTGTCACTGCACAGACATCGATGTTCTCCATACTGGGATGGCCTTGGGAGCATGCATATTGGGGTTTACACATCTGGCATTGGTCAGCATTTCCCTTATGTTTCTTCCCACTTATGTTTTCTAGGGTGGTGGGTCAGTCTTTTCAGCCTTGCCTACAAAGGCTCTATGGAGGTGGCAAAGGCCTTATCCAATATTCAGACACCCAGGGGTAACAGGTGCAGGCCATCCCAAGAACAGCTGCGTGGCTTGTCAAGCATGACATCCCAAGCACACAGACATTGGATCCCCTTGGAATGACACCAGTAAGTGTGCCACTTGCTATGACTGATCATTCCGTGTTTGTACTGTGGCATTATTCTTGGTAAGGGTAGGATGCTGCAAATGGTGAGTGTCATACCGGCCTGGACTACATAATCAAAGAGCTCATCTATGTCTCTTTTCATGTAGTCTAGGGAGGTACATCTCAGGTCATTCACACCAGCATGGACTATGACTGCATCATATTTCTACTTGCTTTGGAGTGACCTGCATACTTCTGTTATATGGCATATTGTGGCAGCCTACAGGCAGCTTACTGTACCCTTTCCCTTGTTCAGTCTGGTGTGCGGGACAGCAGTGTGTCTGACTATGGAGTCACCTATTACAACTGTGTCAGGCATGTTGTTTCTCCTTCTGGCCTGTGACTGTTTGGCACACCAGCTTTGTGTACTATGTGTTGCATGTGTTATGTTTGGAGGTTGTTTGATTGGGTGTCTGCTTTAGAGGCCTCTGTTGGTGTGCTGTGTTTGTAATTTGTGCCTCCGGGAATGTTTTTCTGTGTTTATGTGTTTGGTTTGCAATTGTGATGGGTCTATGTGGGACTGTGTTTGTGGTGTGTGTGGTTACCTTCTCCTCCTGACTAGTTTTGGGAGTACTGAGTTGAGGGAGCTCAGCCTCCAGTTTGGATAGATGGTTGCATATCTCACATATATTTGTATTTCTTGGTGGAGTTGGGGGTTTTGGGGAGGGGACTTTTCAGTTGTACACTGCTCTTTGGGTACATATTCTGTGGTAAGGCTGACATTGAGCAGTAGTGTGGTTTGGCATTCCATTCATCTTGGAGTCCATGTTGCACTAAACCCAGGACACCATCTCATACCATTGCTGCTGTGTGTTTTGCTTTGTAGATGTTGGCTGTTACCTCAGCATCTGCAATGTCAGAGGGCCAGCAGTCTGCTGGGATAGATATTCTGCATTCGGGGTTTGCACTGCACCTGTCAGGATGTATGTTGGCAATATGTGTGCGTGTTTGTGATATTTGTGTGATTCAGGGCATATCTGTGAATTCCCAACATGGTTCCTACCATCAGTTGTGAAAGCCTTGGGATTATCCTTAGTGTCCTGTACAATTTGTATCTTCATAGGTTCATAGGTTCATACTAGGCTATCCACCCTAGGGCATTTGTTAGCCTAGCCAGAGTGTGTGGCTTTGCCACCCCTTGCTATGTGAATATTATGGCCATTTATGATTTGCTTTGCTGTGCCTCTGTCTGGACATGACACAGTGAAGACCCCCAGTGTAACTCTACAATCATCCATCCACTTGGCAAGATTCCTGTTGAAGAGTGTCAGTGAGGGGCTCTGCCTAACATGGAGTGGGATTCTGGTCCAGGGTGTGGGGAGCCTCTGGATTATGTATCTGTCCCACCAGCACATCCTATTTCATTATTTGTTGAGGTTGACATCTCTCACTCTCACAGATCCGATGGATTTGAGTTTTCTGGGGTGGAGCATGTCCATTACTCCTGTGTTGGGCATGGCCTTCTACAACAGGCATGCAATGCCTCTGTGTTGGCAGTATGTGACTGCATTCAGCTGGGGTATCTACAGCCAGGCAGCATATGACATATATTTGAGACCCTTTATCCTCTTGGTGAGGTACCTTTGAGGTCTTTCTAACTGCTGCAGGTGTCAGGTAAGGTACATCCCCATATGAGGCATTGTACTAGATTATGGGTGTGATTAGAGAACAGTATAGGGGCACAATGACATCTGTTGACGTAGATGTGAATCCTTTCATGATACGGTGTCAAATGTAGACAGTCTTCCTAGCCACATTGGCAATGTGGGTGTCACATAACAGGTTACTGTCCACTTGTGTCCCTAGGTCCCTGGTTCCATACATAATGGTTTACCACCTATGTGGTAATTTGTGGTACCTTGTTTGGTATTTGGTGGGACATTCATACTGTCCAGTGTCTTCAGGACGGCTGGGTGGGGTTCCTGTGTGTGAGAGTGTGGTCTGTAGCATGCTACAGACTGTTCAGCAGTCTTGCCTACAGTTAGTTGCACATGGGTGGACTCCAATGCCTTGTGCATTGTCAGTTACCTGGACGTATGGGTGTCTGTGCTGACTATGGATACTCACCCTCCTTTTATGTTTTGTTCCAGGTTTTGGGGCCATGACACATGATATGGTATAACCTGGTAGTGCTGGTGTTCTGTCAGGGGGCTTTCAGCAGGTTTTTTTCACTGCCCAGACAACCATGTTTTCCATACTGGGATGGCCTTGGGAGCATGCATATTGGGGTTTACACATCTGGCATTGGTCAGCATTTCCCTTATGTTTCTTCCCACTTATGTTTCTAGGGTGGTGGGTCAGTCTTTTCAGCCTTGCCTACAAAAGGCTCTATGGAGGTGGCAAAGGCCTTATCCAATATTCAGGCCCCCAGGCCTAACAGGTGCAGGCCGTCCCAAGAACAGCTGCGTGGCTTGTCAAGCATGACATCCCAAGCACACAGACATTGGATCCCCTTGGAATGACACCAGTAAGTGTGCCACTTGCTATGACTGATCATTCCGTGTTTGTACTGTGGCATTATTCTTGGTAAGGGTAGGATGCTGCAAATGGTGAGTGTCATACCGGCCTGGACTACATAATCAAAGAGCTCATCTATGTCTCTTTTCATGTAGTCTAGGAGGTACATCTCAGGTCATTCACACCAGCATGGACTATGACTGCATCATATTTCTACTTGCTTTGGAGTGACCTGCATACTTCTGTTATATGGCATATTGTGGCAGCCTACAGGCAGCTTACTGTACCCTTTCCCTTGTTCAGTCTGGTGTGCGGGACAGCAGTGTGTCTGACTATGGAGTCACCTATTACAACTGTGTCAGGCATGTTGTTTCTCCTTCTGGCCTGTGACTGTTTGGCACACCAGCTTTGTGTACTATGTGTTGCATGTGTTATGTTTGGAGGTTGTTTGATTGGGTGTCTGCTTTAGAGGCCTCTGTTGGTGTGCTGTGTTTGTAATTTGTGCCTCCGGGAATGTTTTTCTGTGTTTATGTGTTTGGTTTGCAATTGTGATGGGTCTATGTGGGACTGTGTTTGTGGTGTGTGTGGTTACCTTCTCCTCCTGACTAGTTTTGGGAGTACTGAGTTGAGGGAGCTCAGCCTCCAGTTTGGATAGATGGTTGCATATCTCACATATATTTGTATTTCTTGGGTGGAGTTGGGGGTTGTCTGTGTACTTGGGGCAGGTGTAACATTGCCTCAGGATTCACAGATTCAACTTGTTGTGGCTGGACTTAGTGGATTGTATGTGTGGACAGATTTTATTGCCATACTACTGATCAGTGATTACTTCATTGTTTATGTTTGCTCTATCATGTAGTAGCTTCCTCATTCTCTTGCATGGTTTGGTTATGGCTGGTGTCCACCATGCCAGATTCCTGCGTGTATGGCACTGTGTCTTGTTTTAATTTAGGATTGCATAATCCAAGCATTCCTGGCAGTGTTCATGGAATGGCTATATTACAGGTTCTGAGGTGTGGCCCATATTTTGCACCTGCACAGGACCTTTAATGGATTCCACATCAGTTTGGAGGAGTGCAAATGTTGCTTTACACATGTTTTTCACTGTGGTTTTCTGGTCAGGGACTGTGGTCAGGATTTGTATATCCAGTGTGATTACTCTATGGTCTGGTTTTACCAGTGAGTAATACACTTCTCATCTTGCCATCCAGTACCCATGTTGCTGATTATCACATCCAGTATGCTTACCCCTCTTGTGGGAGTGGTACATTGTTCCTGGGCCTTTTGGTTTATGGATTCTATGAACTTTTGTCCTACACTGTTGGAGCTAGTATAATGCTCCCAGTCTATGTCTGGGTATTTTCAGTCACCCAATATAATGTGGTTTGGGGGACTTGATATATTCATGTATTCCAGCATAGGCCAGGTGCAGTTCCTGGTGTTGGGACAGTAGTCTGTAGCAGGCTATAAACTGGGGGGCAGTTTTAGCCACTGTTACTTGACCATGGCTAGTCCATGCTGCTTTTTGTTGTGGTACCAACATGGGGGTGTGGTTATCCTTGACAATTCTTGCTAGTCACCCTCCTTTTGTAGCTTGTTCCAAGTTTTGAGGCTGTACAGCACATTATGAGGTGTAACCTGGTAGTGTTAGGGTGCTGTTGTGAGCCTTGGCTCAGTTTTCTGTTACAGCACATATATCAACATTCTCCATACTGGGTGAGTTTAGACTGCATGCATCTTGCTGTTTCGACTTATCCCTTATCTTATTCTTATCCCTTCTGATACCTATGGAGATAGGTTTGTGTTTTGAGCCTTACCTATTCAGGGCACACTGTGGGTGACAACAGCCTTTGTCTGTATTCATATGGCCTGCACTGATAGGTGCACGCCAGTCCTAGCAGGTGGTGCATCATGTCATGCTCAGTATGTCATCCCAGACTGGCACACATTGGATCCCCTTTGACTAACTGCGATACTTCCGTCAATTATTGCACTTGATCATCTCATTGTCATGTTGTGGCATGATGCTTGGTGAGGGTAGGATGTTAGTCAGGGTCCTCAGGTGTGCATATAGTACATGGTGTTACATTACTTAACACATAGCATTCATGCCTCAGGTGGTGCTACAGGGCTGCCTCTGTCGGATGCGCATATTACACTTCCCTGTACATGTTTGAGAGCAGGTTGTGTCATGTTAGGCATCCCTGTTACTATATGAGTGAGTCAGAGAGGGGTATCATTCCCAGGGTTCCTACTGAGCCAGTGTATGTGCTATGCTTTGCCTCTTTGCCAAGGCCAGGGCATACTGGGCATGCCTCCTTCTGCCTACTGGGGCAGGCTCAGGTTGTTCCTCCTCCGAGTCACGCCTGCCTGTGATGGCCTTGGCAATGGTGGGGGGCTGTTTGGCCCGGCCCTATGCTGGTCCTGCTGCAGCTGTTTTCGCAAGATCATATTATGTAGCATAGCACATACCATGACAATTTGGGTACATGTAGTTGGTGTGTACTGCAAGGCTCCACCAGATGTGTCCAGACACCGGAACCGTGACTTGAGCAGCCCAAACACACGCTCTATTACATTACGTGTTTGTGCGTATGCCTCATTATGGCGTTCCTGTTCAGGTGCGTATGCGTTTCTGATGGGTGTCATCAGCCACGGCTCCAGTGCATAACCTGCATCCCCCACTAGGTGTCCGTATGGATGTCCCCATTGGCAAATGTCTGGTACAGCTGCGTCAAATGCCAGATGTGGGAATCATGGTAGCTCCCAGGACAGCCAGCACACACATTCATTATTATGCCCTGGGCATCACACATGACCTGGCAGTTGATGGAGGGGAAGCCCTTGCGGTTGATGTATGCCCTACCCGCCACCGGCTGGTGCTTTGATGCGTATGTGCGTGCAGTCTATTGCACCCACTACCTCAGGGTATTCCGCTATTTGCTGGAAGAGACGCATATTGCTGGCCAATACCTCACGGGCATTGGGGAAATATACATGATCACTGACATGTGCTGACATGGCATCCAGGAACTGGTGCAGTACCCTGGAGGCTGATGCCTGTGATATCCCCATCATATCACCAGTTGGTCTCTGGAAGGTACCTGTTGCTAGTATTCTTAGGCCAACACATACCTTGGTTTCCACTGGGATGGGTTCCCCTCTGTTGGTTGTGTGTGTGAGGCGTGGCCTGCACAGCTCCACTATTTGCTGCAGGAGGTCTCTGTCCACTCTATAGCGCTCTACTATCTCCAGCTCATGTAACCCGTGGTAGGTGACCCTGGCCTGTACACTCTTCTCCGTCTCCTCACTGTGGATTGTCTGGCACCATCTGCATTGTCACCACCCTCAGCAAGTCGCCTATGTCTCATTATGACAGCTATGGCAGCCCCTAACATTTCTGCTCTGAGGTCAGCTTTTTCAGTTTTCACTTCTGATAACTTAACTCCTGTCTTGCAGTGTCTCTTGAGAGAAACATCCTGCACTGCTGTTTGCAGAGTTTTAAGTGCTGGGCTGGGCTACTATTCTGCCTGTGTAATTGCCTGCATCTAATTGTTTTCACCTGCTAGCTCCAGCAGTATTCCCTGCTAGCTTCCTAATAAATCTGTTGCTTCCTTTTTCCTTTCTGTTTCCTCAGGGTGGAGCCGTGTGTAAACCAGCAGAAACACGCTCACGGTGGCTTACACGCGTGCACACATGCTTACACGGTTCAGAATCTGCTTATTTGGATTAAAACACGTGCATGCCCATGCAAACAGTGTTAAACATCCCCCAACACGCTCCCACATGCTCAGTCTGCCTTACACGCCAAGACACTGCCTTACTCGCTCCATGGCGCACACGCACACACATCCAGCAAGAAACTTTGGTGTAGGCAACAGTGTACACCTTCCATTTCTTGACTTTCTCATGCTTAGTTAGTGGCACACCTCTTTCCATGATATCTGTCTGACATCTGTCATGTAACTCTAACCTCCAATGAACTGCATTTCTTTCTACCATTCCCCCCTGTGATGTCACCTATCTCCTACTCTGTTCCTCCCCCTTCTGTAACTCTTACACTACTCAGACTGTGCTCATTTGCTATGTGACAGTGGAATTCAGTATCCTTACACTCATTTGCATCAAATTGCCTACTAATGCTTAGTTATATGTCTTAAACTTAGCTTCCCCCCTTAGCAACCACTACACGGTGGCCATGTTGGTTTTGGTCTGCTGGTCCCTGCATTGACATTCCATGTATTGCATAAAACCCACATTTGTGGGTTTAAAACCTTCGTTTTTATGTTCTATACAGCGCAGCCGCTTTGCTGGGCTGCGCTATGCTTAAACATTGGCAATCGCCAAAAAAAAAATTATATTTTCCATATATTTGCATCAGGTTACCTTGCCAATGGCCACATATTTGGCCATTGGCATGCTGCCTGACACATATGCACCCTTTATTTGGAGCTGACATGGCTCCATTGCAGTTTTTGCAGAAACGTACTCAGTTGTCAACTGAGTACATTTCTGCAGCTAAAACGGCTCTTACACAGGCTGTTCTGGGCTTCCTGGATCGCTAATCATCCTCATTTGCATGCTATTCGGCTGCAAGTGAGGTGATTAGCTTATCCACACCCACTCCGTGTAAGAGCCGTTTTAGCTTGTCTCTTGCATGGACTTTGGGCTGTTCCTGGATCGCGAAGGCTGCATGGAGTCTTACACTACTCTTAGACTCCGTGCAAGCCTTCGTGAATCCGACCCCTTATCATTTCAGATTCAAATATGTCTGCAATAAAAAGCCAGGGTTACTAATTTGACAGTCATCTCATACTGTGATCCCTGTAACAGTAATGGTTCACAAGGTAGCTATCTGTTTAAGGCAGGTAGTCCAACAACACAATGTTCACAGATATCACCTTTTCCTGTAAAATAAGTCAACTATAGACCACATATTCATAGCAACCTTGCTGAGGACTTAATTTATTTTAGGTTTTATGCAAATATAATTCTATATTGTACTCTTAACTCTGCTAGCATACACTTTATACTGAAGTAATTAATCCCACTTACAATGGCTTCCTAAACATATAGGAGGCATAAACACCCTACTGCTAAACATATAAATGTAGGAAAATAAATGATTTTACTATAGTTAGAAGGGCTGATACCATGGAATGCAAACCCAGAAAGTGGTCAGTCCTGTAGAAAAAAAGCTAAGTATGAGCTTATTGAATAAAGATGGATTCAGTATGCTAGGGTATTATCTCGTTAACCAATCCTGCTTATAATATTCATTTCTTTATTGATTTCTATGGGGAAGTTCACATATACATGCTTCTCAATAAACTCTTAAATTCGGTTTTCAACTATCTCTTTTCATGTGCATCCCATAAGAAATCTGAATGCATTCCTTCAATGTACCCCCATAATAATCCAAAACAATCAGTAGGAATAGAGGTACCCTGCTATTTACATACTTACAAACTTTTTCAGAAAAAAAGACAACATACACGCATACATCTCCTTACACAAACACACACACAAACACAAGTACATCTCCTTCTGCTCCACTGAGCCTTTACATATGAAGAGAGGTCAACTCTGGGAATTGCAGTGTAAAATTTTAATCCAGTGATGGTGAACCTTTTGGGTTTGGCATGTCAAAAGCTCCTGGCACAAAATAATCCAGTGCATTTCACATGAGCAACGAATGCAAAAGCAGTATCTTTGGTAACTCAGATGTTGGTGATCGTTAACGTGTCACACAAAATGTCATGATGTGTGTCACCTCTGACATGTGTCATAGGTCCATCATCACTGTTTTAATCTGTGAAGAAGACTACCATAAAACAGATTTCACTATCCTCCAAACAGGAATATCTCCAGCTAAATGTAATCATTGTTGCTGATATTTCTTGCATTTAGCAAAGATAAAAGATCTATAACAAAATGGGAGAGATCATTTTTCTCTGATCTTTTGCTTCTATATGGCGTCTTCAACTGCTTATATCTATAAAGACTATAAATGACATTACGGAGATGCGTGCTTTAGAACTCTGTACCTACACTAAGGGAGCGGGACAGCTAGACTGCTTTACACGCAAAGATGTCAAGCTCTCTGCACATTTTCTTCTAGGTCAACAGGCAATGGATAATCTTCTGAAGACTTTAGACGACGAGAAAAAGTTTACGCTTTAGTTACCACTTTAGCTGAATGGACAATTATGCTAAGTAGCTGAACTTTCTTTCCTTTGTTTTTCACAATGACTGAAAGTCCCAGCATGACCAACTGAACAAACCAAAGGAAAGTCCTTCTCAGACTATACATGGACACAGGAGTAATAAACATATTGGACTTGACCCCCCCACCCCCATTGTACTTAGTCGAGTAGCTATAACTATGGCTGTTGCTCCTACTCATTGCAAACAACTGTGGGATGTGTGTCGAAACAACTGTGGGATGTGTGTCGAAACAACTGTGGGATGTGTGTCGACACAACTGTGGGATGTGTGTCGAAACAACTGTGGAATGTGTGTCGAAACAACTGTGGGATGTGTGTCTAAACAACTGTGGGATGCGTGTCTAAACAACTGTGGGATGTGTGTCTAAACAACTGTGGGATGTGTGTCTAATTTAGGAATATTAAGTCTTTAACAATCAGCATGTAGTTATGTTAGACAAGTCACACTGCAGACCTGGTAGGTCTGTCTAGTGGATTATGTTTTATTGTTGACCCAGTTTTGTAAAACCATTTCTGAAGCCTGTACAATGTCCCAGTGAACTTACTTTCTGAGGAGACACCCTGTGGCAGTTGGATATCCATCTAGTTGAGTTAATAGTCTGTGGTTCTTGACATTCTTGATTACACTTTGATGCTTTGAGATTTTTGGAGGGGAGTTTTAGAATTCAGGAGGGGAAAAAAAGAGATAACTTTCTAAAAGGATACAATGCATAAAAAACATGCCCTGCATGGAATGGCACAAAGCCCTCTCACTATACTCGGGATCTTACAGACTGCGAACAGTTACTTGTGTATTCTCTGACCCATTACTGATGATTTTACTGCACATCATATGAAGAGAGGTCAACTCTGGGAATTGCAGTGTAAAATTTTAATCCAGTGATGGTGAACCTTTTGGGTTTGGCATGTCAAAAGCTCCTGGCACAAAATAATCCAGTGCATTTCACATGAGCAACGAATGCAAAAGCAGTATCTTTGGTAACTCAGATGTTGGTGATCGTTAACGTGTCACACAAAATGTCATGATGTGTGTCACCTCTGACATGTGTCATAGGTCCATCATCACTGTTTTAATCTGTGAAGAAGACTACCATAAAACAGATTTCACTATCCTCCAAACAGGAATATCTCCAGCTAAATGTAATCATTGTTGCTGATATTTCTTGCATTTAGCAAAGATAAAAGATCTATAACAAAATGGGAGAGATCATTTTTCTCTGATCTTTTGCTTCTATATGGCGTCTTCAACTGCTTATATCTATAAAGACTATAAATGACATTACGGAGATGCGTGCTTTAGAACTCTGTACCTACACTAAGGGAGCGGGACAGCTAGACTGCTTTACACGCAAAGATGTCAAGCTCTCTGCACATTTTCTTCTAGGTCAACAGGCAATGGATAATCTTCTGAAGACTTTAGACGACGAGAAAAAGTTTACGCTTTAGTTACCACTTTAGCTGAATGGACAATTATGCTAAGTAGCTGAACTTTCTTTCCTTTGTTTTTCACAATGACTGAAAGTCCCAGCATGACCAACTGAACAAACCAAAGGAAAGTCCTTCTCAGACTATACATGGACACAGGAGTAATAAACATGTTGGACTTGACCCCCCCACCCCCATTGTACTTAGTCGAGTAGCTATAACTATGGCTGTTGCTCCTACTCATTGCAAACAACTGTGGGATGTGTGTCGAAACAACTGTGGGATGTGTGTCTAAACAACTGTGGGATGCGTGTCTAAACAACTGTGGGATGCGTGTCTAAACAACTGTGGGATGCATGTCTAAACAACTGTGGGATGCATGTCTAAACAACTGTGGGATGCGTGTCTAAACAACTGTGGGAAGTGTGTCTAAACAACTGTGGAATGTGTATCTAAACAACTGTGGAATGTGTGTCTAAACTGTGGGATGTGTGTCTAAACAACTGTGGGATGTGTGTCTAAACAACTGTGGAATGTGTGTCGAAACAACTGTGGGATGTGTGTCAAAATAACTGTGGGATGTGTCGAAACAACTGTGGGATGTGTGTCGAAACAACTGAGGGATGTGTGCCTAAACAACTGTGGGATGTGTGTCTAAACAACTGTGGGATGTGTGTCTAAACAACTGTGGAATGTGTGTCTAAACAACTGTGGGATGTGTGTCTAATTTAGGAATATTAAGTCTTTAACAATCAGCATGTAGTTATGTTAGACAAGTCACACTGCAGACCTGGTAGGTCTGTCTAGTGGATTATGTTTTATTGTTGACCCAGTTTTGTAAAACCATTTCTGAAGCCTGTACAATGTCCCAGTGAACTTACTTTCTGAGGAGACACCCTGTGGCAGTTGGATATCCATCTAGTTGAGTTAATAGTCTGTGGTTCTTGACATTCTTGATTACACTTTGATGCTTTGAGATTTTTGGAGGGGAGTTTTAGAATTCAGGAGGGGAAAAAAAGAGATAACTTTCTAAAAGGATACAATGCATAAAAAACATGCCCTGCATGGAATGGCACAAAGCCCTCTCACTATACTCGGGATCTTACAGACTGCGAACAGTTACTTGTGTATTCTCTGACCCATTACTGATGATTTTACTGCACATCAGCAAGTGAAATTGCATCAAAAAGTCTGGTCTAGGGCTCTAAACCACTTCTACAACATCAACAGAATGGTTTGGGGGACAGTTATGTCTCACAGAGGAAAATGCTGTTGTGGAACTGCCTCCCCATTGACATAAAAGAAAGTTTATTGCTATCCACATTTAAGGAAACTTAGATCGATGGATGAGAAACAGAAAATGTTACTAAGGATTGCTCACTCTACTACTTATCGACACAGGCAGCTCCTAATTGCTTTATCCTGTGTACAGGTCCTCTAAAATTATCTGTGGTGTGATCCCAGTTATTCTCATTAGGGGTGATATATAATTATTGACTATGGGATGGGTAAGGTCAGTCTATAACTAAATGGGGTAGGTTATTTCGAGCACAAAAAGGGGAAAGTATCTAGGCTTAAAGTAGACTGCAAGGGCTGCTAGCCTAGTACTTACTTATGAACCTATAAAACAAGCACATTATAGAAAAAGTGGAACATGAATAAAACTTAACAAAAACTGGGACACAGTTCTAGGATTCTTTTAAAGTAACTGAGTTTAGTGTTTATCTCTTAAGGAAGACTTCTTCAGAATAGCTTTAGGAGTTTTTTAGAACCCCAGCATATATTTTTGAGAATACATTTAAATGATCAGACGAGTTAAGTTTTACTTCATTTTTTTTTAAATAACTTCTGCTAATAACAGAAAGATCAGTGTCAAAGAATGATATATTTTCAGTCAGCATGCATACAATCTTATACTGCAAATGGTATGCATTATTTTTGAGGATCCTGAAAGAGCTTTCATGCAAAACCATTAATCTTTTCCTATTTAGTTCCTACTCTGCATCGTAGAAATACAAGTGAGACCATTATTGGAGTAACCCTCTTAAATTGGGCAAGAGGAATTCATTAAATAGAGACTTCATAGAATATTTGAAAATTAAGTGCTGAGCAATATTAGAAAATCAGGATTAAAAAAGGAAATGTATCATATTATTAGGCATCTGGTCACAATTTAGGTTATAAAAAGATACTAAGCTTTGTAACAAATGGGTTAGCCTAAAACATTCTATTACTTGCAAAATCAACCACAGTCGATCTAAGTTGTTCTTGTTTCTTTGGTTATTATACAACAATATAGGGACATTAAAGATGGTATAAAAGTAGCTTGTAAGAGCTATTAATATTACATATTTAGCAGCAGCAACCAGACTGCTGCCTAGCCAAAGCACCATCACGGAGACTGTGTATCCAGGTAGACTGCATATGGAGAACAATTCAGTTATCAGTTAATGGGAAAAGATTCCTTTTTAGGAAGCAAGATGCACTCTATCATTAGATATTCACTGCCTTAGTTACAGCAACCTACAGGGCTCACCCAGCTAGTGGTTTCTTCAGGTCGTGTGAGCTAGGAGGAAAACTAACAGGGTGTGTCACTACCCTGTAGTTAAATTATGCCCTAATATTCTTTCTGGAATGGATATGAGAGAGAGAGAGAGAGAGACAGAGATTGAGAGATGCTGTTCTCTCAACATATTGGTGTATTACAGATAAGTTGTATTTGCTGCTGTACTCATTTTGGTGCAAGACTGAGGGCATGTATATAGAAATTTGCCGATACAGTTAAGCTTCCCTTTCTAACACTGCCACAAAAATACAACCTGTTTTGCTGCCACAGACAGATATAGCTCTATGACCTAGGTGACCTGAATTCAGTTAGTGGTTTTGCTGGAGATGGCATGGGAAAGGAGGGCCACATGACATATGGGTCACTCTCTTCAGAAGGAAAGAATGTCCACATGCCTGGGTGCACGGTGTTGTGACAGATTTCTCAGTGGAGATGTGAGCAGCCAAGCTGATTTAACATTTTATTCCAGGACAAAAGGCATGGGGTCCACTGCTTAAGGTCTACTGGTCTTAGTTACAGAGAGACAGACATTCTGGTTTCAAGGAAGGACAGGCCATAACTGAAGGGTAATATCACTTCAGAAATATAGTGTCACACCCTTGATAATGCCTACAATATGCTCTTTCAAGAACATATCAAATTGGGGTTAGGGTTAAAAAAAAACTCTTGATGGTTGCCAAAATTATGTATTTTCTAAGTCGTCCCTCATCCCTAATTAAGGTCATGGCCAGAAAGATGACTTACAGCTGGCAGACAGTAATGGAGAAAGAGAGATAAAAAAGACATTGCTGTGTTAATCTACACCTTATATAATTGCAGCGCTTCTCTTGTATCATGCATACATCTTTCTATAATCTGCACAAACTTTCAAAGATTCTTGATGTATATTCAAAAGAGTTTAGAAGATGAATGAAAGATACCTGCAGTATCTTCGGACACAATCTCTTAATTTCCTAAATTTGTTACCCCTTTGTAAAGAGACTGGGAAGACTATTTGTTTAGTCTGGTCAGGGGATGTCACATTGCTAGCTAAATAAACACTTGTGGGATATCCATGTTGGAAAAAGGTACACCGTCTCTCATTCTCACTCTCATTCTCACTCTCATTCTCACTCTCACTCTCTCATTCTCACTCTCTCATTGTCTCTCTCTCTCACTCTCTCATTGTCTCTCTCTCTCACTCTCTCATTCTCACTCTCATTCTCACTCTCTCATTGTCTCTCTCACTCTCTCATTGTCTCTCTCTCTCACTGTCTCATTCTCACTCTCTCACTCTCATTCTCACTCTCTCATTGTCTCTCTCTCTCTCTCTCACTCTCATTCTCACTCTCACTCTCACTCTCTCATTGTCTCTCTCTCACTCTCTCATTCTCACTCTCTCATTGTCTCTCTCTCTCTCACTCTCTCATTCGCACTCTCTCATTGTCTCTCTCTCTCACTCTCTCATTCTCACTCTCTCATTGTCTCTCTCTCTCACTCTCTCATTCTCACTCTCTCACTCATTCTCACTCTCTCATTGTCTCTCTCTCTCTCACTCTCTCATTCTCACTCTCATTCTCACTCTCTCATTCTTACTCTCTCATTGTCTCTCTCTCTCACTCTCTCATTCTCAGTCTCACTCTCATTCTCACTCTCTCATTGTCTCTCTCTCTCACTCTCATTCTCACTCTCTCATTGTCTCTCTCATTCTCACTCTCTCATTGTCTCTCTCTCTCTCACTCTCTCATTCTCACTCTCATTCTCACTCTCTCATTGTCTCTCTCTCTCTCACTCTCTCATTCTCACTCTCATTCTCACTCTCTCATTGTCTCTCTCTCTCTCTCACTCATTCTCACTCATTCTCACTCTCTCTCTCACTCTCTCATTCTCACTCTCATTCTCACTCTCTCGTTGTCTCTCTCTCTCACTCTCCCATTCCCACTCATTCTCACTCTCTCTCTCTCTCACTCTCTCATTCTCACTCTCTCATTGTCTCTCTCTCTCTCTCACTCTCATTCTCACTCTCATTCTCACTCTCTCATTGTCTCTCTCTCACTCTCTCATTGTCTCTCTCTCTCACTCTCATTCTCACTCTCTCTCTCACTCTCATTCTCACTCTCTCATTGTCTCTCTCTCTCACTCTCTCATTCTCTCTCTCTCTCTCACTCACACTCATTCTCACTCTCTCTCTCTCATTCTCACTCTCATTCTCACTCTCTCATTGTCTCTCTCTCTCTCTCACTCTCCCATTCTCACTCTCTCTCTCCCTCTCACTCTCTCATTCTCTCTCTCATTGTCTCTCTCTCTCATTCTCACTCTCTCTCACTCTCATTCTCACTCTCATTCTCTCTCTCTCTCTCTCTCTCTCTCTCACACACTCTCATTCTCACTCTCATTCTCACTCTCTCATTGTCCCTCTCTCACTCTCTCATTGTCTCTCTCTCTCACTCTCATTCTCACTCTCTCTCTCACTCTCATTCTCACTCTCTCATTGTCTCTCTCTCTCACTCTCTCATTCTCTCTCTCTCTCACTCACTCACTCATTCTCACTCTCTCTCTCACTCTCTCATTCTCACTCTCATTCTCCCTCTCTCATTGTCTCTCTCTCTCTCTCACTCTCCCATTCTCACTCTCTCTCTCCCTCACACTCTCATTCTCACTCTCTCATTGTCTCTCTCTCTCTCATTCTCACTCTCTCTCTCTCACACTCTCATTCTCTCTCTCTCTCTCTCTCTCTCTCTCTCACACACTCTCATTCTCACTCTCATTCTCACTCTCATTCTCACTCTCTCATTCTCACTCTCATTCTCACTCTCATTCTCACTCTCTCATTGTCTCTCTCTCTCTCACTCTCTCATTGTCTCTCTCTCTCTCTCTTCATCCTCACCCATCTTACAATCCATTGTCCCTTATTCACACCAACAATCCACTCTCTTGGCCTTAACATCTATCTAAATGCCTCCAAGAACTACTCACAATTTTCTGTCTCACTCTCATATTCTATAGACATAATGCAACTAATATTCTATAAATACCTTAGTTTTGCAAAATCTTTGACAAAAGTGCACATTGTATGTCTATTACTGTAAACTTTCTCTTAGCTCATTGCAGTGCATGTGCACTCAGTCACAGAGTTTAATACAACCGCATTGATTGCAATATTACTTAGCCTTTTACTATTCTTGAATGTTAAGATTTTTCTTTCCTTTTACTATGCTTAAAAGGGACAATGTTACTCAGTTAGACCATCCTGGTAAATAAATTAATAAATAAAATAAAATCACTGTGCAAGAATCAAAATAAAAGCAAACTAAGAAATAGAAGTAAACTGAATTCACATAAAACATACGGACTCCAAAACAGTAATGTCCACTGGTAATAAGTAAATGATGTCAAAACTTTCGTTCAACGGACAAGATTTATTTTAAAAACTTGAAGTGCGAAACTTTACATGCACTTTTCGTCAGGGCTCCTGCCCCAACTTCATCAGAAAAACAAAACGCCACTAACTAGAACGCTTTAATATAAGCAATTGAAACGTCATTAATTGATCAATCTAAATAAAACTATTAAGACTGTTAAAACTTTTAAAGCAACACCAAAAATACACGCTCATGCAAACCATTCTACAAAGCTTCTATTTTCATACCACACCTTTCGGCCACCTAACCCAGAACGAAGCACTAAAGGCGGAGGCGTGTCCATATTCATTAAGGATGTCCATACCTCGAGACTAGTTACACAGCATAATGCATCCGAGATTATCCAAGTACAACTAACTCTGGGCGAGACCGCAATCCAAATTGTAGCTTGCTACAGACCCCCCACCATGCCCCAGGATTCCCAATCCTCATTTCTTGATACACTGGAAAGTATTAGGGTACAGCCCAACACCCTAATAATGGGCGATTTCAACTACCCCACCATTAACTGGGAAAACTACTCATGTACCAACTCTTTTGCTCAACGTTTTCTAGAATTCATAAATTCCAACGCCATGGATCAACTTATTCACACCCTCACCAGGGGCAGCAATATCCTAGACCTGGTCATTATCAACATGGGAAACCAGTGTTCTATACCAGAGGTCAATTCCTCATTGGTCAGATCCGACAACAAGCTAATCAGCCTAGACATCCACATCCCACCCCCACCCCCAATTAGGGAAACCATCGTAAAAAACTTCTCCAAAGCCAACTTCACACTTCTTAAGACAGAAGTGGCAAACTTCCCATGCAGATGGACAATAGAGGTATGACTGCTGAATCCTACACAAATGCACTTTATAAGCACTTACACGAGTGCATGGATCATGCTATCCCTAATAGAACCAAGTTGTTATCTTCCAAAAAAAGGAAGCCAATCTGATGGTCCTCTGCCATAAACAAACTACAACAGAAGAAAGAAACTGTTGCAAAAAAAAGAGTAAAATCCCATGACTGGAGTAACTCCCTGGTCAACCTCAGTAAGAAGCTGAGATCCCTCATAAAATCATCCAAAGCTAGTTATGAAAACAAAATTGACACTGACTCTAAAATCAACCACAAAGCATTCTATAGCTATGTCAAGAATCTCAATGGGAACACTCAGATATGTTCTGAATTACAGCACAATGGTACTAAATATACAGAACCAACTGATATTGCCAACATCCTAGCAGATAGGTTCAGTGCTAACTTTACCCCTCTCTCACCCCCTAGAGGGTCCATCTCTATACCAGAAGAATGCAAAGTTCCTATAATCACGACTGCACAGGTAAAAAACACACTCTCCAAAGCCAAGAACACAGCATCCATGGGACTTGACAATAAGCCAGGCTGCGTTCTACACAAACTACAGAATGAACTGGCACCCTAAGTACCATGTTCAATCATAGCCTCACCTCAGGCTTTGTACCCACTGAATGGCGCACCGTGATGGTTATCCCACTCCACAAACGGGGAGCCACAATGGACCCCGAGAACTACCACCCCATTAGCCTGACGAGCCTGGTCTGCAAGGCCATGGAACGTATCATCATGGAACTCATAAACAAAGACATTGGTAATCTCCAAACTCTGGACCCTATCCAGTTTGGATTTGTAAAAGGCAGATCATGTCGCCTAAACCTGATTGACTTCTTTGAAGCAGTCACCAAAGCCATAGATGAGGGTAAAATGGTTCACACAGCTTATCTAGATCTTGCCAAGGCTTTTGACATCATCCCCCACTCTGGAATTGTAGATAAGCTCACTAAACTAGGTATAAATCCCTATGTCACAAGATGGGTTGCCAACTGGCTCACGGGCAGAACCCACACTGTGAAAGCAGCGGATTCCAAATCCGACTTCAGACCAGTGACAATTGGAGTACCCAGGGTTCAGTCCTGGGTCCTCTCCTGTTTGGTATCTACTTCTCTGAAGTGCAGGCTAACACAGAAGGTCTTTGGCAACAAAGTTTGCAGATGACTGCACACTAGGAGTCATAACTGAAATTCCTAACAATGTGGACAAACTACAAAAGGGCATCACTGAGACAGATACCTGGTGTCAAAGCCATGGCCTGAAGCTCAATGCCAAAAAGTGCATTGTCATCCCCTTTGGTAAAAACTCTGTACCCATGAACTACCACATAGCTGGTAGTCTACTTAATGCCGAAAATGTGATAAGAGACCTTGGGACACAGGTGGACAGTAGTCTCTCCTTTGATAATCACATCGCCACAGTGGTCAGGAAATCCTTCTACATGGCTCATCTCATCACAAAAGGATTCTCATCCAGAAAAAAAGAGGTCATTGTTTCCCTCTACTCATCACTCATTAGACCCATTATAGAGTACAACGCTCCTTTTGGTATGTACCTCACAAGACATCTACAACAACTGGAAAGACCACAGAAATACCTCACAAAGAGGATTATTAGCCTCAAACAGATGCCCTATGCAGACCGTCTCAAAAAACTACAGCTTTACTCCATCGCATATCACCTACTCAGGGGCAATCTCTGCCTAACATACAAAGCTATGTCAAACCCAGAGCTGTATGACATGCTCCACTTAAAGAAATCCCAATCCCTCCGAGCTACACGCTCTAGGGACCTAAACCTTGTCACCACAATAAACAGAACATGCTGGAGGAATAGATTCCTGTCCCAGAGACTTCCCATACTCTGGAACAGACTATCTATCTATGTTAAACAGAGCTCCTCATTAGCACTCTTCAAGAAAAATTTTGATGATTGGATGGGAAATGGGAAATTCACCCCTGGGATCACTTCTGTGGCTCTGCTAGACAGGGGCACAGGAAAATAATTTTCTTAGGTGGCGAAAGCCAGGGTACATTTTTTGGCTAGGCTTATATAGGCCCTAGGGCCAACAGCCTAGTACCTACCTATGAACCTAAATATCGATACAAGTGAAGTTATACCAGTGAAAGGTAAATGCCCTTTCCTCGCTATTGTGGAACCTCAGAGCTGGTATATATAATTAGCAGGGAGTGTGTGTGTCTGTGTGTGTGTGTGGGGGGGGGGGGGGGGTTGCAGCCCTGAAAAAACATTGGTTTTGGATTTGGATATTTTCAACTGTCAATATTTAGAAAATGTTCATACTTGTGTGCCAATATTTAGACTCTGATATTAATACATTTTGGTATTTTTTTTAAATACATGTTGCTTTCTCTGTTGGACAGGATATAAGGGTAGTGAGCGCCTACTCGAAGCATTGCTGAGTCAAGGTTAACATCCAGATGGTCCTTTGTTTATCTGTGCCAAAGTCATGGCTTTAAACTCAATGCAAAAAATATATCATCATTCCTTTTGGTAAAAGCAATGTTTCTGCTTGCTACCACATCAATAGCAACATCTTGAGTATGCATTCAGTGGTGACAGATCTGGGTACACAGGTGGACAGCAACTTTAAGTTTGACCATGTTTTCACAGTGGCAAGAAGGGCATTATATACTGGTCATCTCATAATTGAGGGCACTGCTTCCAGAAAAAAAAAAAAAAGAGTCACTGTACTCTTTCCTCATCAGGCCAATAATTGAGTACAATGCCCCTTTTGGTATGTACCTTTCCAAGCAACAGCAGCAATTGTAGAAACCACAAAGGCTCTTTACAAAGAGAATTCAAGGTCTTCAGCATCTATCCGATGGGGATTATCTGAAATCACTGTCACTTTATTCACTTTCATACAGACTACTCAGAGGCGATCTCTGCCTTGCATACAAGGCAATCTTTGACACTGCTTCATTGGAAATGTTGCATATCCGTACGTCAAATGGTACACGGATTACTCACTCTAAACACCTTAACCTGGTATGTGACATTAATAAAACCTACTGGAGGGACACATTTGTCTCCCAGAGGTTGCCACACCTTTGGAACAGACTCCCACTTCATGTCAAACAAAGTACCTCTTTGGCCACTTCAAACGCAATCTGGATGATTGGATGGGTGACTGCAAGTTAACCCTGGGGAGTTCCACCTCTGTCCGTCTTGTGATTGTGGAAATAAGGGTAAGAGCTTGACTAGGCTTGTAAGGGCCCTAGGACTATTAGCCTAGTAACTTCCTATGATCATATATATATATATATATATATATATATATATATATATATATATATATATATACAGATACATGTGACACTTACATAGAGAGATAGACAGACAGATATTAGCTACATATGTATTAATATCTATCTGGTCTATATTAGAAGACCCAAGATGCATTATTTCAAATGCGTCTTGGTCGAACTTAAAAGGCAGAAAACGGAAAATATCGAAGAGGCTGTTAACCGAATTCTTTCCCTGGGAAAGAATTCGCTTGGCCGCTTCAGTACTTTGCCGTTTGTGGCACTCTAGTGCAGTCTCGGAGTTGGCATATTTAAGTAGATGGGTGTGGGGGATGAAGCCCTCCACTTAATGTAAAGTTTAACTTCATTTTTATTTTTTTTTTTTTTTGTTGGATATTTTTTTCCCTTGGGAAAAAAAAATCGCTGTTCTGACACATCGACATTGTAAGCTTTCGCTTACATAGAGTCGATCAATCACCGTTCGCTTTTTTAAGCATTCAGTGATTTAATATAGACCCTATCTATCTATAGATACAGAGAGAGGGAGAGAGAGAGAGAGATAGAGAGAGTGAACTCAATGGTAGATCTGTGAACAAGTAACCTCAGGATCATAGAGCATACTATAAATTAATTTTAGATGGAGGTTATGCAGTCCTAGTGATATGTCTTAACTTTTGTCCATCAATCTGTCCTTATGAAGGACAAAAAATATCTTTGCCTGCTATATTTTAGTGTGTGCAGTATAAAATGTGTCTGGAATTTGTTGCTACCAAATGCCTTTAATCCAGCCTGTCTCATATAGCAACCCAGCATGGCTTGTCAAAAAAAAAAAAAAAAAACAGTTGCTTTTAACTAGTGTCAGAATGGATCCTGAGAGACTTAAAGCACATGTCATACTAGTCAGAAAATTCAATAATGAAAGAAACATCAGTGAAGTTCAAAAATCAATTTTCCTGATAAATGAAGACATAAACATCATAAGTGAAGGACTGCAGCAACATGTCAAGCTCATTAATAGAATGCATGTCTACTAATGACCGTTTTGAGCTTCTGAACCGCCTTTCTCCTTACCAACACTGAATGATTGCCTAATTGAGTGGTACTGGACTTTCCAGTATTTCAGCTTCTGATGGGTCCTGCTTGCTTTGCCTAACATGAAATTGAGAAATGCATTAACTTTCATACAGAAGTGAAATCAGCATTGTCTCAACAATGTCAGGTTAAAGTATGAAGATAAAAACAAATAAAATGTCACTTGTCACTGAATATGGATCTTCCTTTACCCCAGTAACCCTGTAACATCTTTCCATCCCTGATCTCCCACTCAGCTGCTGTGAGTCCTGCTCCCAGGAGTCCTAACCTCCTTCTTTCCTGCCTTACGCTGAATGTAATTTCCAACCTGCTGGAAGTGATAAAGAAGCCTCATTTATACTGCCATGTTCCTGCTAATCCTACCCCCTGAAAGATTCACCTCTGCAGTTCCAGGGGATTAAATTCAAACTTACCTGCCCTATGCTGAAAGTAATTTCCAATCTGCTGGAAGTGATAAAGAAGCCACATTTATACTGCCAAGGTCCTGCTAATCCTACCCCCTGAAAGATTCACCTCTGCAGTTCCAGGGAATTAAATTCAAAGTATGTCTGACTAATGCTGAGTTGTGCTAATAAAAGTTGTTAGTCCCACAGCCCTGCTATGTGGATAGACCCACTCTCTAACAGGTACTGCAGCAGTCATCCTTCCATGACCTCCTCCTAGCTACAGTAAAGCCACACTTCTTACACTTCGCAGCCCCGGGTTCTACTAGGAACTCTATTGTCATTTCAAGTCCTGGCCAATAGATGGCGGCCTGAATACACCTAATATCCCCTACCTTACGAGCAGCTCCTGCTCTACTATCCAGTATATTTTAAATCTTTGCTTCTACTAACTACCCCTCTCCCCACTACCATTACTGCTTCCCCTCCTCTAGTCCATCAGCCCATACTTTCCCACTGTGCACTCTGGCTACTTGCCCTGCTATCTACACAGCTGATTGTTCCCAACACAATCTGTCCTGAAGCTCACCTTCTTTTGGCTATACCCGCTCTGTTCGTCCTGCGGGCTCACTCGCTCCCCTACTCTGCCCCCAATTCACACCCACCCCCAGTACTCCTACATTTATACTAACCTTTCCACACGCCTTAATTACTCTACTATTCCCACACATCACAATCATCCAACTACAACTCATTCTTTCTTTATACCCAACCCCCACTCCCAACCCACCACAATTCACTCTCTTCTATCTCCCCACCCATACTCTCTATCCCAACTACTATTTTACCCCATAGTGTCTCCATTAACTCCCACCGTATCACCAAAACCTAGCCCACATTACTACCTCATACCCTACTTGTAATACTTTATCTTCTCACCGCCTATGAATTCCACTATCTACCTAGCTCTCAGTATCCTACTTCAAGTACCACCACTAGCAACCAACCAACCACACCCCCCCACACCAATACTACCCCACCTCTTCTCTAATTCCACTACTCCAAACCCTCTCCATCCCATACGACCTACCCATTTAAACCCTAGGACTAAATACTATTACCAACTCCTACTAAAGATCACCAAACTCATAAGGAGTATATTACCTAACCTCATAGCCGATGGTGACATCCACCCTAACCTAGGCCCAAACTCACCTGCTACCACTAACCCCACAAATAGCACTCCCTCTAACCTAAGACACTCATATGATGCCCCTAATTCATTACTAGTCTGTCACCTAAATATCAGAAGTATAAATAAGAAAATTCACTATCTGCATGCCCTCCTGCACATGTACTCCCCTGACCTAATATGCCTTACAGAAACTTGGCTCAAACCCATTATCCATGATAATCAATTATACCCCCCCCCCCAACTACAATATAAGAAGACTTGACTGAAAAAGTAGGAAAGGAGGCGGAGTAGCCATCCTATACAAATCCACTCTTGAAATATCCACAATTAGTACCCCACAAGACCTAACAACTACCAACTCTGAAACAATCATCACAAAAGTCCAACTTAACAAACACAAATCTATAAACATAGTATGTATCTATATTCACCCAGGTAACAACATAGACACCTTAGAATGCACCCTCCAATGGCTATCCACTAACCACCCCCAAGAAACTATTATTCTCGGGGACTTCAATATCAACTGGAAAACATGTTCATCAAACTACGCCACCACCCATATCAACTTACATGGCTTCTACCAGATTATTACTTCCCCCACCAGAATCAATAAGCCCAACAATAAGGAAAGTATCCCAGATTGGATATTAATAAATAACAGACCTCAGTTATACAAATCAGGCACCCTGCCTGAGGACATGATTGACCACCTTCTAACCTATATAATTAGAAAAAGGGATGACATGTCTCACCAAACCACCTTTAAAACCCTTGGGTATAAAAAGAACTTTAACCTGACTAGTTTCCAGGCCGAACTTAACTCATGCAAATGGGCCAATCTTAAATTACTTCCCCTTGACGAAGCAGTCTCACACTTCAATGCCACATTCCTTGCCATCTTAGACAGGCATGCTCCTGCATGAACAATCAGAACCAAAAACAAAATAGCTCCATGGCTAACCAATACTACTAGACAAAAACTTATTGCTAGAAACACAGCATGGACCTCTTGGAGATCCACCAAATCCCCACAAGCCCACATTAGATACAAACAAATGAGAAACAAGGCAAAAAAGTCTATTGTGCTAGACAAACAAAACTTCTATTTCAATTTACAGCAAAAGCACCAAAATCAGCCACAAAAATTCTGGTCAGGCCTTAATAAACTGCTCCACCCAGGTAAATCCTCAACCCCGCACCCCCTCAGCTACCCTACAAGTACCTCCTAAATGTGTTGCAAAGACCTTTAATACTTTCATCACCGAAACAGTCCAGTCTCTAGCTAATAATTTATCTCCCAACTCTTCTACTACTATCACATCCACTCAGGTATATGTGCTTCTCTTCAAATTTGATCCTATCCCCACTCACTATATTAAATCCCTCCTTAAGAAACTAAAACCCACCACCCTGGCAGCAGACCTACTTCCTGTGGAATTTCTGTAAAAGGCCGTTAATGAAATAGCATACCCTATCTCCATCTTAATCGTACTAGCCATGAATCCTACATCCCCTCCATCTGGAAAATCTCCCACATTATTCCACTTCATAAAGGCGGAAACTCCACTGAGCTCTCTAACTACAGACCTATAGCCATCCTATCTCCCCTAGCCAAAATAATGGAGAAATGCATACATAAGCAAATTCTAACTCAGAATAGTCTCCTAGCCCCACCCCAGCATGGATTTAGACCTGCCCATAGTACAACTACTGCCCTTCTCTCCGTTTCTCACACAATAAATCACAACCGTAATCAGAATAAGCTCTCCTCTGCCCTCTTTCCCGATCTAGTGAAAGTATTCGACATGGTTAATCACCACCTACTCCTAGACTCACTAAAATCACTTTCCTTAGACAACCCAGTAATCGACTCGTTCCACTCTTACCTCCATGGTAGACAACAAGCTGTACTATGGAAAGACAATCTATCCCCCCTTCTACCTGTCACCTTTGGAGCACCCCCAAGGATTTTTTATTGGGTGCCCTCCTTTTCTCAATATTCATTAATGACCTACCAAAAGTTATCCCAGATGCGACATGTATACAGTATGCAGATGACTCCACGCTTATCTGCTCTGCCTCCATCCCCAAAGAACTACAATCCCTATCCCAAATCACCTGCAACAAAGGAGAGATCTGGCTCAATAGTTGCTGTCTCCTACTGAACCCAAACAAAACTAAACAACTACTTTTCTCCCCTACCCGTAAGCTATCACCACCAATAATTACAATTGCATCTAACAATGGCACCATAATCTCTCCAGAACCTTGCACTAAACTTCTTGGTATAACCATTGATAATAATCTGATGTATGACGCTCATATAGACAAAACCATCCAAACAGTTAACAAAAAAATAGGCTCCTTGTATAGGATTAAACAATTCCTATCCCCATCTGCCAGAACTGCCATAGCTCAGACACATCTGCTCTCAACCCTTCTCTACGCCTCACCCATCCTCACAAACCTAAGCAAATTAAACCTTAACAAAATCACTAGCTGCTATAACAATATAACTAGATTTGCCACAGGCTCAGCCTACAGAACCCACCACTGTCAGAATCTTCACAGATTAGGCTGGCTAGAACTACCCAATCAGCTCTTGTATAACCAACTCATAGTTATTCATAAAATCCTCTACCAGCCTACCGGTACACCCATTCTGACTAATATTATCACCTCCTACATTAACCTAGCATCCCTCTGCTCATCCAGCAGAATGCTAGTACAATCTGCCAAAGCCAACAACTCAGCCGGAGAATCATTATTCTCCAACTCTGCTGGAAAAAAATGGAACCTACTTCCTACTGAACTAACCACTATGTCCTCCCTGCCCCAATAGTGATTTCTATATGTTTAGATTTCTATGTAACCACAACTTTAAAGTGTCACTTATTTGCACATGTGCAGCTTTTCTCCCCGGGCCTCTGCTGAAAATAGACATGTATCCAGTCGGACTATCCCAGTTAACAAATGTAAAATAATAAAATAAATAAATAAACTCTTCAAATACAAAATATAATCAGCACTAGCGATATTGTTAAACTACAAATGAAATAGTCTCCCTATCATGTATTAGATAACCAGTACTAAATTACATACGTATATATATATATATATATATATATATATATATATATATATATATAAGGTGTTGAGTGGGTCTTTTTCCCTTCTGCAATATTCCAGTGATGATAAATATGACACAAATGTTACATGCATAAATATTTACGTACTTGTTGGTACGGTAATACATTTGCAAATGGTATTTGTTTAGCAATCTTTTCAGTTTAGAAAGATATAAAGCATGAATTCCCTCATCACTCATTATTCTCAGCTATTGCAGAAAACACTTTAGTTTGCTGATAAAATATCACAAATCAGAGAAGTACAACAAAGCTGTCCACATATGGAAATGTAGTCTTGCATAACCTACAAATTCCATGATGGTTACAAAAGAAGTGGCGATAGTTTATCAGTTCTATAAATGAAGCATCTAGAACATTAGTAAATGAAAATAAAAATCTAATATAAGCATGCTGAGTACTTACATTCTATATAAACATACACACACACACACACACACACACACACACACACACTAGTGCAGCTGTGATCAGTTACACTTCCTAATGTTTGAGCCTATATGGGTGGTACTAAAACCTCATAATTTGTTTATAAGTGAACAAATGAAATGTTAATGCGGTGTCTCCACTTTTGAGATACCTGCAGCAACCTATCTGCATACTAAAGTGCTCCATAGTACAGACTTCTGAAAAAAATTCCAAAAGCAATCTGCTGTCACGATGATTTAGAAATAATCTAAATTCATCAGAAGAAGAACCTCAAGAAACTAAAGAGTGGAAAATCTTGGCAGGAACCATAAAAACACAAAAACTTAGCTAAAAAAACTATTACTTTATTCAAAAATCCAAATGACACTGAAATAATGTTCTTTCCAAAATTTTCCACTGGTTATTTTTTGTGGTTATTAGTGTTCACCTCTATGGTTTCTATGTTTCTTGCCAAGATTTTCGATTGGTTATATTTTTTTTGTGATTACAACAGAACTTTTCCAACTGGAGCAACCAGGGGTTGATTTTGGTTTGGTACTTAGGCAGTCGAATCCCACCCCCATTACATACAGATCCGCATATATAAAATATCATTCTCTTTTACATCTGTGACCATTAGTTATTGTTTAGTAGTATTTTTCAGCTACTGAGAAGGTAAAAAAACATAGGTTCATGGGGTTGGAGAAGGTGACATCTGATTTCTGAACATATCCATAGCTTTAAAAGTGATTCTTATTGGTTACTGACTGCCAATAAGAATCACTTTTAAAGCTATGGATATGTTCAGAAATTAGATGTCACCTTCTCCGACCCCATGAACCTGTTTTTTTTTTTTTTTATTGGTTACTGACTGCATACCCGCGGTAGTGGTGCTGCGGTAGCGTTGTCACCTCACAGAAAGACATTGTCACGTTCGATTCTCAGCTAGAGCGTATTCTGTGTGGAGGCATGCGTGAATGGGCGTGCCTTCGTTGAAGGTTGTACGTCAGGGCTGGTAACTCGGCATGTAAAAATCCACTACCAAACATTAGCGGACCGGAGTTCCGCTGTGGCGACCCCTAACCGGGATAAGCCAAAAGACACAACAACATTGGTTACTGACTGCATTTGTCATAGTATTACCCGCCCTAAACCTTTGGTCTGTCATGCAACAAAGCTTTATGTTATTCGTTAAACCACTTTGTGGATATAAGTTATGTGTATGCAGCAGCTGGACTGTGCAGCATTAATCTGACATTGTAGGAGTATCTACTTTTTTCCTGCAAGGAGAAGATGTGATAGTTCTTCAGTGGAACAAATTAATGAAGAGGGCAAAAGAGATTTGGTTCCAAGGGCATGTAACTTAGAAGAAATGAGGTATAATCTAGTTACATTGGAAGTTTTTTTCTGTCTGGTAACTTGTAATGTATGCACAGAATTGTTCTAAATGAGACTTGCATGAAACATAATGAAGGAGACTTGACAGGAGGATCACATGACACAGGCATGGTTAATTCATGCAAAAAGAAGACATACTACATATAGACCATATAAAGCCTTACAGCTGAATAGTGGGTTTGACATATGCAGAGACCTATTCATGACAGGCCTTGTTTGATCACAATGGAAACTGCTATGTGATACAATATTCACAGATTCGGATACTCCAAGACCACAGAGTCTCGTGACCATTCACGTCATGCCAACATCTTCCCCAAAGGCAGCACCTCCTTTCTCCTGGAGGGTAGTCTGTCGAAGTAAACTTGTGGATACCCATCCAGTCATCTAGTTTATGTTTAGAGGAAGATAGTGTGTTGCACTGCATAACATGTAGGACCAGCTTATTCCAGAGGTCTGTGAGGCACTTGGTTATAAACCTATCCCTCCATTGTGATTTTATATATCTCTTGATGAAGATTTAGTTCCCTGCTTCTTTTATTTTTGGAGATATATGACTTACAGGAAAAAAAGAACATCCAGGACAGTCAATTTCTTAATGTTGTGGCAAGCAAGACAGAGATCTATCCTCAAAAGTCTATTAAGACATTGTATAGAGATAGAGCATCCAGCTTCTTTTTGTGGCTCAGAGACTTTAGGCCTGTGATGTTTTTTTCAGAGAAGGATACAGCAATTCCTGTATAACGCTAAGCTAGATGAAGTAGAAAAGCAACTGTACCTTAAACTGAAATGCTGAAGTTTCTTTTTTTTTTTTTTTTTTGTTTTTTTTTTATACTCATGCAAGTAATGGACATGTATAGTGACATATGGTTCAGGGCTCTCATGACTCAGAAGATGTATGAAAATCAATTTCTTAAATTTTATAAGAAGCAATGAAATTTTATATTGTATATTTAACAGAGCAAAATAAAGAAATGTTTCCCAGAAAATCACACAGCAAGAAATAAAGTTACATAAAGTTTTATTTTGCAATCAGCAGACCTTTGTTAATACTGGGTATTTCTATATTCTTCTGGTTTTATCCTGTTTTCTGTGTCCCTATCTTTCAGTAAGATACTCAAATTAAAACAGATTAGTGACATTTTTGTCTTTGTCTGAGAGGCTGGAAGGTATGTCATTTTTAAATGAAGACTGAAGTGCTGAGCTGTGTGATCTATGAATGCAGCTGAAATGGGAGTTATGCAATATTAATCTCCCATGTTAGCCCTGCTTTCTGAACCACTGAGTGACAAAATTAGACTGCATAACATCTCGTGATATAAAATAGAAATACAAGACAGTAGGAAAGACAGTGACAGTGAAAATAAGTCACATCTCATCTTGAATGAAAATCAAATTTTAGAATACCAGATGTGACTAAATCTCTTTATGACTGAATTCCTCCCTATAGCTTATACTTATGTAGTACTTACTATAGAAGCTCATATAAGTTGCATTTTGCCTTATTTATTAGCCTAACAGTCTTTAATGTGCTATTTTTTCTTCCTATTAAACATCTTAGTGCTTTTAGAAAACTTCTGTTTATATTCAGCATGTTTCTAATTGTCACTATTTTATTGGCATTTGGGAAGAGGTACAATTTTGTTTCTTAGAGTGAAAACTGCAATATATTCTTAGCATAATTTACTTTTTCCTCAGTCTGTTTTGCCAGCTGCATAGCATGCTATATATAGAAGAAAAAATAAATAAACATAAATATTTTTTCAGTATATCCTTGATAGAAAAATGTTAATGTAATGCATACTAACAAAAAAAGAAGCAGCAAAACAAACTAAATAAATAAAAATGCTGGCAGGCAGAGTTTCACATGCACAAATCACTCAGGTGCTGATAAACCAAAGGTGTATTTAATGATAAAAATCTACGAGAAAAACAAACAAAATGCAAGCGCTTTTGTTAAACAAGTGAGGGTCTTGTTTAACGAAAGCGCTCACATTTTATTTGTTTTTCTCGTGGATTTTTATCATTAAATACACCTTTGGTTTATCACTATTTGTATGCTCTGCTGTTTCTCTACTTCTGCAAAACCTTTTCTCTTATAAATTCTTGTCTTCCTAATTTCCACATAACTCCTTGGTAAAATTGGCTTATTTTATTTCAATAAGACATGTGTGCAAAACAAGCAAGTCAGAGTAACTACTGCCTTTTCTTATTGTTTCTGTAGACTTGCATATCTGTAAAATCAGGGCCAGCCCTTTTCATCATACTATTGCTATCCACCACTTTTCTGGTCTATTCTGATCCTCCCCCACCCCACAAGAACAATTGCAGCCTAATCAGGACCAGCCCTTTTCATTATAACCTATAATCCTACTGATAGTCTTCCTTCATCTGTTGCCTGCTACGCTCGCCTTCCTTCCCCCAATTCCCACCCACCCCCAGTGGTCCTGCCTTTATTACAAACAGTAACCCCTCCAACCCTTCAACCTATAAAATCACCACACCTATACTTCCTCCTACAACTTCTCACTACTATCCCTACTACTCAGCTAATATATATGTACAAGCACACCATACCTATAGTCACTGCATGTACACTCCTTGCATACATCACATCTTACAAAACCTCCACCATTCCTGCACTCAACCACTACCACTGTACCACCACACACACCACCACTCATATCCCGCCTCTACTCTACTACTCTCTCATCGGGTCAACAACCTTTCCAATACACCCTCTATATAGACTACAGACCACAATACCTAAACTAAAAACAACCTCAACCTAACATAACCCTACCACCATACCTATTGCCCACAGAACACAATCAAAAAACTTCCCTTATAAGCAGGCATATACAGAAATTGATAAAACTAATAATCTCATCCATATCCAACCTAGCACTCAGTGGAGACATCTGTCCTAATCCTGGTCCCTCTATCTCCAACCCCTCCCATCATAATCAGACTACAAACCACATCTCCCAAATCACAGTCAATAGAAAGCCAACCGACCTCCTTCTGATAAGCCTAAATATTAGAAGTATATGCAACAAGGTGCATGAATTCCATGCCACCATATACTTCTACTCCCCTGATGTAGTGATACTTACAGAAACATGGTTAAAACCACACATTACTAATGAGCAAATCCTCCCTGCTGGTTACAATATACTAAGAGTAGACCGAACAAACAAAAAAGGAGGTGATATAGCTATAATATTTAAGCAGCATCTAGACATCCAGATCTTAAAGTTAGCAGCTCCCCAAATAGGTAAGGAAGAAATACTATATGCCAACCTTAAAATAAATCAAAATCAAACCCTAAACATAATAGGTTACTACTTCCCACCTGGCCGCAACATCCCTCCACTTGAAAACCTCCTCAGCTGGACTACCCACCACCTATCCCAAGAAACTTTAATTTTAGGAGACTTCAACATTGACTGGCAATCCTGCTCTAGCAACCACCCAACCCATCATGTAAATCTTCATGGCTTCACTCAACTAGTCCAGTTACCTACTAGGATAAATAACTCCAACAAACACACTACCCTTGATTGGATACTAGTCAATAAGAGCCCCCAGTCATATACAGCAGGCTGCTTATCTGACAGCCTCAGTGATTACTCCCCAACCTTCTTACTAAGAAAACACCTTTATAAAGCAAAACCCATCATCTACCATCAAATACACAAAAAAACTAACTTCAACCCCCTCTCATTCAGTTCATCCTTAAAAGACTGTAACTGGCAACCTCTAAAATACCTCAAACTAGATGACGCAGTTGACTACTTTAATAAAACATTCCTAAGCATCCTTAATTACCATGCCCCCATAAGATGTTCCCGAACTAGAGCCCAACAATCCCCATGGCTACAAAAAAACACAAAGTCTGAAATGAAAAACAGGGATAAAGCATGGGACAACTGGCGCAAAACCAAAACCCCCTCTACTAGGCAAAAATTCCTAGAACTACACAATAGAACCAAAAAGCTTATAAAACAGGACAAAATCCAATACTACCATTCTGCCCTTACCTCCTCCCAACATAACCCCAAACAATTCTGGTCCTCAATAAACTCCATCCTCCACCTAGGTAAAGTACACCCACTCCTAACTTAACTCTCTCCTCCGAAAATATTGCTACCTCTTTCAACAATCACTTCACACAAACAGTACTATCACTAGCTAGACAACACAACCCCCCCCCCATAAACCCACACCATCAACTAGAACTAACAATCTCCCAACTAGCTTCTCTTTCTCTCCTGTTCCTACCTCCAAAATAAAACAACTACTAACTAAACTTAAAACCACCAGATTAGCAGCAGACAATCTCCCAGGTGAATACATTCAACTTGCAGCTGATGCTCTAGCCTACCTGTATCACTCTTGATTAACAGATCTCTGTCATAAAGTTACATTCCACACTATGGAAAGTCTCACACATAATTCCCCTACACAAAGGAGGCCCCTCCACAGATCTAACCAATTACCGCCCCATAGCTATTCTCTCGCCACTCTCCAAAATACTAGAGAGATGCATTCATTCTCAAATCTCAGATCACCTCCTTGTTAACAACCTCCTCTCCAACACACAACACGGTTTCTGACCTAACCATAGCACCACCACCACCTTACCCTCATTCTCTAACACTATCCTACAAAATAAAAATGCAGGTTATCTCTCCTCAGCTACCTTCCTAGACCTCTCTAAAGCTTTCGACATGGTCCCACATAAACAACTCCTCTCTCTTCTCAATAACCTATCCTTCTCTCAACTAGTCATCAACTGGTTTCAGAGTTACCTATCTGACCACCAACAAGCAGTTGTTTGGCAGGGCAACCTATCCCCCCAACTACCAGTCTCCATAGGAGTTCCCAAGGGTCCATCCTGGGACCCCTACTCTTCTCTATTTTCACCAATAATCTAGCCTCAGCCACAACACATGACACACTTGTACAATACGCAGATGACTCAACCATCATCTGCACAGCCCACTCCCTCCCAGAGCTGCAAAAAGTCACACAGGAAGCATTTTCTTCTATTGAAACTTGGTTATCCGATGCCCAACTAATACTCAACCCAAACAAAACAAAATTACTAATCTTCCAACCCACCAAACTTACCCTAGACAGCTCTTACTTTAACATCACAGCAAAAGACACCACCATCCATCCTACAGAACACACCAAATTACTAGGAATAGAAATAGACAATAAACTGAACTTTGACATTCACATTTCCATGACCATTAAAAAAGTGCACAAAAAAACTAGGAGCATTATATAGAAATCAGCAACTACTTACCAAAGCAGCTAAAATTTCAGTAGCAAATTCTCATCTTCTCTCTACCCTACTCTATGCCTCCCCAGTATTTACTAACCTTAGACAATGTGATCTAAATAAGCTCGAAACCTGCTACAACAAAATCGCCAAATTTGCTACAGGGGCTTCCTACCATACTCACCACTCTCTCTCACTAGCAGAACTGGGCTGGCTAGAGCTTCTCCACCTCCTTCAATGGTACCAACTCACACTCACCCACAAACTAATAAACCAACCACTAAAAGTCCCATCCCTCCAGAATCTACTCCAACCCTACATAACCACGAGACCACCAAGATCCAGCCACAAAAACCTCATACAGGTCACAAGAGCCATTAACTCTGCTGGAGAAGCATTATTCTCCTGCACTATAGCCAAACTCTGGAACTCCCTCCCATCCTCAATTACCTCTGTAACTTCTTGCACCCACTTTAAATCCTTACTAAAATCACACTTCAAAACTTGCCAGATATGCCCTTGCAACCAACCTTCTAATACCATCCACTCCCCCCACCCACTACCTCTCTCAGCCCCTATCAACAACCTACTCTTAGCAAGCTTGGCTACTAATGTTCCCAGCTACCTACCACATAATACTAACTTCTTGTAGCAACAACTGCTAATGGCTGTTATGTACCTCAAAAATAGTTTATATCAATTGTTCACTGAATCTCAACTACATTTTAACCACAATGAAAAACAAAATCACTGGCAAACCTTGGAATAAGAACTCTGCGATCCAAAATCTAAAATCAGAATGTAACAAAACAAATAGCTGAACACGGCGCAACCAAGGCTAAGGAATAATTTCACACAGTGGGAACCGCATATAAAAGTCCATAAACACAAGATGAAGAATCTGTTAAAACACAGGTTTATTCAATGATGGTAAGCGCTTTCACTTAGGAGCTTCATCAGACCAAACATTTACAAGAAGAAGAACATATATATATATATATATATATATATATATATATATATATATATATATAGGAAGCATGATAATTAATCATAATCATTCAATTAACTTCCATTAAAGTTATATACCCAAAACAAATCTACAGTTGCAAGACTATACATAGGAGTCTCTATATAAAAATATAACTACACAAAACATTAATGCAATAAATCCCTATCACTATATCTAAAAAACATAGTTCTTAACACTAAATATATATATATATAAATATATATACAAACATATAAAATCAGATAAAATTTCAGAAGCAATAGCCGAATTATTTACAGTGCCTCCTCCTCTTTAGGACTGGCTTAATGGATGCCCTCTCATTCAAGCCCTTCCCCCTATCCGCTCTTAAACTAATAATCCAGCATGTTTCCCTGTATTCAGTATACGTTCTAACATCTCCCTCTCTTATACATGGTATAATTGCCTCCACAACACTGAATTTAAATGTGTGATGTGCTCCTAGCTCAGTGTCATGTTTCGACAGGGCATTATTAGGGGAACACTTCTTTATATTATACATGTGTTCCCTCATTCTATCTCATAATACCCTGTTAGGTTTTCCCACATAAAATGCCCCACAGAATTCACATTCTGCTAAGTATACTACATGGGGGGTCATACAATTGTGAACACCTCTAAACCAAAAATCTTTACCTAAGTCTGGATGTTGAAAGACTTCTGTAGTGTTTATATACCGGCAAAAATTACAAGAACCACATGGTTCAGTATAACCAAAACATACCTTTTCCATACCCCTTTGACTAGTGCATAAAAGTCTCTTCAAATTCTTATGATTTCTAAATCTAAACCTGGGCATACTACCTACTATATGGCCAATCGCATTGTCAACCAACAAGATTGGCCAATATTGTTGAAACAACTTTGTGACAAAACCCATGTCACTGGTATAATATAATGGAATCTTGGTGAAGTTAACTCTACCATCACTCCTTGGACTTTCAGGGTGGTTAGATGGCCCATAATATGGTTTTGCTTTAGTCTCTCAAAAGGGTCAAATTCTCCCATTGTCTCTCTAACTTTGTTGGAGTATACCCCCTGTCTAGCAAATTCTTTTCAATATTGGCTAATTCCAAATGAAACCCAGTCTCCGAGGGGTTCATTCTGGAAGCTCTCATACCTTGTCCTCTGACAAGGTTCTTAAACACGTAGCCCAGATGCATGCTAGACCTGAAAAGAAAAGCATTTCTGTGACAAGTTTTGTGAAAAATTCCTGTATTAATCATCCCTTGTTCCAGCTTCTCAACATATACATCCAGATATTCTATAAAATTATAAGAAAACTTGTATGTAAATTTCAAACATTCTAGCAGGCTATTCATAACCTCAGAGAAACTAACAAATTCTTGATAGGACCCATGCCACAAAATAAATAAATCATCTACAAAACGTCTATAAACATAACATGCTCTCTGAACTCAACTCGAGAGAATAACATATCTTGTTGAGAAGCTGGAACAAGGGATGATTAATACAGGAATTTTTCGCAAAACTTGTCACAGAAATGCTTTTCTTTTCAGGTCTAGCATGCATCCGGGCTACGTGTTTAAGAACCTTGTCAGAGGACAAGGTATGAGAGCTTCCAGAATGAACCCCTCGGAGACTGGGTTTAATTTGGAATTAGCCAATATTGAAAAGAATCTGCTAGATAGGGGGTATACTCCAACAGAGTTAGAGAGACAATGGGAGGATTTGACCCCTTTGAGAAAGACTAAAGCAAAACCATATTATGGGCCATCTAACCCCCCTGAAAGTCCAAGGAGTGATGGTAGAGTTAACTTCACCAAGATTCCATTATATTATACCAGTGACATGGGTTTTGTCACAAAATTGTTTCAACAGTATTGGCTGATCTTGTTGGTTGACTATGCGATTGGCCATATAGTAGGTAGTATGCCCAGGTTTAGATTTAGAAATCATAAGAATTTGAAAAGACTTTTATGCACTTGTCAAAGGGGTATGGAAAAGGTATGTTTTGGTTATACTGAACCATGTGGTTCTTGTAATTTTTGCCAGTATATAAACACTACAGACGTCTTTCAACATCCAGACTTAGGTAAAGATTTCTGGTTTAGAGGTGTTCACAATTGTATGACCCCGCCCCCATGTAGTATACTTAGCGGAATGTGAATTCTGTGGGGCTTTTTATGTGGGAAAAACTAACAGGGTATTACGAGATAGAATGAGGGAACACATGTATAATATAAAGAAGTGTTCCCCTAATAATGCCCTGTCGAAACATGTCACTGAGCTAGGAGCACATCACACTTTTAAATTCAGGGTTGTGGAGGCAAATATACCAAGTATAAAAGAGGGAGATGTTAGAATGTATACGGAATACAGGGAAACATGCTGGATTATTAGTTTAAGAGTGGATAGGGGGAAGGGCTTGAATGAGAGGGCATCCATTAAGCCAGTCCTAAAGAGGAGGAGGCTCTGTAAATAATTCGGCTATTGTTTCTGAAATTTTATCTGATTTTATATGTTTGTATATATATTTTTATATATATATTTAGTGTTAAGAACTATGTTTTTTAGATTTAGTGACAGGGATTTATTGCATTAATGTTTTGTGTAGTTATATTTTTATATAGAGACTCCTATGTATAGTCTTGCAACTGTAGATTTGTTTTGGGTATATAACTTTAATGGAAGTTAATTGAATGATTATGATTAATTATCATGCTTCCTATATATATGTGTTCTTCTTGTAAATGTTTGGTCTGATGAAGCTCCTAAGTGAAAACGTTTACCATCATTGAATAAACCTGTGTTTTAACAGATTCTTCATCTTGTGTTTATGGACTTTTCTATGCGGTTCCCGCTGTGTGAAATTATTCCTTAGCCTTGGTTGCTACATTTTAACCATGTTTAGTATGTCACCATATTTTAAAATTGTACTATGCTCTACAGCTGTTTTACATCTGTTTTCTTCTTGTCTTGCGTCATTAACTGGACTAATGTCTATATTTAAATGCTATGGTTTTTTTTAACTGTATAATGCAAATAATACTTAATGTGGAGCTTTTCTCCCCGGGCCTCTGCTGAAAATGGACCTGTGTCCAGTCGGACTCTCCCGGTTAACAAATGTAAATAAATAAATAAATTAATTAATTAATAAATAAATAAATCCTCACCTGAGTGATTTGTGCCTGTGAAACTTTGCCTGCCAGCATTTTTATTTATTTAGTTTGTAATGCATACTAATTTTAATAAAAATATGGCTCAACTTTTGAAGTAATGTATAAATGTAGTTTGGGACAAACTAAGTTGTCCCGGTCCCACAAATAAGGGTAAAGGGGTGTGGGGAGGGTATAAAGGTAGGAATTAAAGTGAGGAGTTGTAGTTGGATAGGATAGTGAGATTGTGGTGGTGAAAGGGTTAAAGAGAGAGGGATATGTGAAAGGAAGTGAGATAGGGGAAGGAGGGACTTCTGACAGGATTAAGTGTTAGGGATTAAAGAAAGTAGGCACATTTGGCATGAGTTGGTGGTGCACTAACAACTAGCTTACATCCAGATGACCTGTAGGTATTGTGGATGCAGGTAGGCCTTGGATGGTGGGGAGAGAAGGGGTTAAGTTAACTGGGTCAGTTCCCTCCTCTCTCTTGGTGTTTCTCTATAGTGACTAATTTAATGTGGGGATGGAGTCTGGGAATATAGGTTATATAGGTTGGGGACAGGACTTACTGGCAGGGAAGGGTGAAAGAATACTGAGAGCAGTGTGTGTGTGTGTGTGTGTGTGTGTGTGTGTGTGTGGGTGTGGGTCTGTGTGGGTGAATGGTTGGGGGGTAGTGTTGGTGTAAGTGGTGCTCGGCTTACCTGGGTGCTGGTGTGATTCTCCGGTGGTCCGGTAGGCCCGAGGTTGCAGTGGGTGTTTCCCAGTGTCCTGGAGCATTTGTTTGTGGTTGAGGGCCTCCTGGTGGTCTGGTGGTGGCTAAGGTTGGGTGGTAGGGTCTATCACGGTGGTTGGGGTCTTTGTGGTCATCCGGTGATGCTGAGGTTGCTCCCTGTCGTCTGTGAGTCTTCAGGGGATTTGTTGGGTCATGCGGTCGGGTAACATCCGTTTGGGTAGGCCGGGTCTGTCATTACATCCTTCCCATTTGGGGCCATGCGGTCAGTTAGGATCCATGTGGGTGGGCCGGGTAATCCATCAAAAAAGAAAAAAAGGAAAATTGTTCTTCCAGTGGCCGTGGTAGGCTGTGGGGGGGGGGGGGGTCCATTGTCGTAATCCAGTCCCATTAGCATTGGAGGTATTGGCGGATCATCTTCTTGTGCTCCCTGGTGGGTTTGTGGGCTGCTGTGTCCTTTCTTTGGTCCCCGGTGTCGTTTCTTGAGTTTTGTAATAAAAGTGTTCTCCCGGTGGTCGTGGTAGGCTGTGGGGGGGGGGGGTCCATCGCCACAATCTGGTCTCATCAGCATTGGGGGTAGTGGTGGATGATCTTTTCGTGCTCCCTGGTGTATTCGTGGGTTTTTTGTGTCCTTTCTCCGGTCCCCGGTTTTGTCTATTCTTCGGATGGTGCCCCTGCATCCTTATTTCGGTGGTGGTAGTGGTGGGAAATCCTTCCATCCTCCCTGGTGGTTTCGTGGGTAGCTTCTGACGTTTTTTTTCGGCCGTTGGGTCCGGGTGCCGGTTTGTGCATGCGCACTGCTGTATTTGGCCGTTACCTCTCTGGATTGTCGTTCTGGGAGGAAAAGATGAGGGTTACAGGCTCGGTTGTGATTGAATGGTGCTAGGATTGGGTGGCTGGTATGTAGGTATAAAGTTAGATGTGCAGAATTATTTATATATTTAATAGTTTTTTTTTTTTATATATATAGATATATATGGGGAGGTTTATTTATAGTCAGGTGATATTCTAGTGTTAGAAAGGGGTGGCAAGCTGTAAGAGGTGTGGCTGATTGGGTGTGCAGCTGAAGTGTTTGCCAGGCAGGGGCATATTTTAATGTACGGGGGAGATATGAGTGCATTAGTTAAGTGATTACACTGTACGATTAGTAGGTAAGCTATGCAAGGGGTGGTTTTCGGCTGCAGAGTACAGGAGAGTAGGGGAGTTGGCAAAGTGTGGTAGGGAAAGGCAACACTAGGGGTTGGGGGTAGTAGGGCAGTTGGGTTTGTGGAACAGTTTTAATATTGTGTTTCTCTTTTACAGATGGCTAAATTACCAGATCTAAGACAGCGATGGCAAGTTATTGAGGCTCAAGCAGAGGACTTGTTCCACTAGGCGGCTACATCCGAGGTGATACAGGAATCAGAACAGACCCTGGGTTGGAAGAGGTGGCGCACAGCAGTGAGAACCCTGCTCGAGGGAAAAAGCAACAGGCATTGCAGCAAGCAGTAGCAGTGGATACACCGGTTCCCAGTACATCTCAAGACGAAGGTGCAGGTAATGGTTTTATTACAGCAGTACTGTCTAGGGAGCTAGGGGTTAAGGATTGTGGTGGGGGGAGGGATGATGACTTGTCTGTTGGGGATCTCAGGGGTCATGTGCAAGGGATAGAGGAGGCTCAGACGCAACTAGCACAGGGTGCCAGGTACCCCTTTAGAGATGCGATGGGGGTGGCTGTTGGTTCTGGGAACAGTTCGGTCTTGGACTCGGAGGTTGGGTCTGACTTTGGGCTGTGGCTGGGGGACTGGTTGGCTACCCAATCTTTGGGACAGGGGACAGGAGTGGTTTTCCTAACCCCACACATTCCAGGCTCGGTTAAGGAAAAAATTTGGAAAGGAGAGTATGTGGATTTCTTTGAGCTGATCGATGCAGAAGGGGACCAATGGCTAGTGGAAGCAGAGTCCTCTAATAGCAAGGACCTGTTGGCGGCTTTAGTGGCATTGGGAAGGCAGAGGGTAGGTAATCTTTGCCCTAGGACATGGGAAAATTGGGTGGTTGGTTTTATTTATTTTATAGCAGTGCAGCTGGAGAAGGATGGGTCTTTGGCCCTGTTGCTTCCAGGCATTTTCCTTACTATTCATGAGGCTCAACGGTTAAGGCCGGGTAATGCATGACTTTGGTACGATCAACATTTCTGCAAACAGCAGGCTGTGGACCAGTCACTCTGTTGGGAGGTGCATCATCCACATCTATGGTTGGCTACAATGATGGAAAGTTACAGTGGCTATAACAATAGAGTAAGTGGGGCGGAAGCAGTGGGTGTGTGTTGGTCTTTTAATAGTGGTTCCTGTTCATGGGTGGGGTGCAAATTTGCACACGTTTGTTAAAGATGTGGAGGGAGTCATTCGGCCGTTGGCTCTGGTCGGCAAGACCTGTCCACCTGGAACTCTAATGTTATGGGTCGTGAGAGTGGATTTGGTGGGCAAGGCTTCTCACAAGGCTTTCAACCGGTCCGTGGGAGGAGTAATTTTCGTGGGTCCTGGGGATTTGGACTTGGGTTCTTTAGAGGCAATAGAGGAAGGGGCGCCATTCCCCATTAAGGTGGAGGTTCTCTGGGGTATGCTTCGTCGGTTTCCAGGTCTGGCCATCAAAAATGAGATAATACAATGATTTCATGGGGGTTTCTTATAAAGTCCACCATGGGAGGGGATGGGGGGTTAGCAAGAATCTGCATTCTGTTCAAGCTAAAGAGGACATCTTGGAGGCTTTAGTGGAGAAAGAGTGTAGGGTGGGGCTGTTATTGGGTCCATTTGACAGTCTGATTTTCAGTGCTTACAGGGTGTTGCCTTTGGGGTTGGTGCCGAAGAAACAGGCGGGGAAATTCAGATTGATACATCACTTGTTGTATCCGGAAGGGAATTCAATAAATGATTTTATTGCAGAAGGGGAGGTTAGGGTGCATTATGCTTCTTTAGATGATGCAGTGAAAGTGATTAGGGAATTTCGGGAGCCATGGTTGGTTGAGGTTGACATTGAGTCGGCTTTTCGATTGTTGCCTATTAGGAGTGAGGATTGGCCACTACTGGGGATGCAGGTAGGTGATAAGTACTACTTTGATAAAGCTATGCCTATGGGTTGTTCAGTGGCATGTACAAATTTTGAGAAGTTCAGTACAGTATTGCATTGGATTTGGCAGCAGAGAGTGCCAACTCAAAAGGCAGTGCATTATTTAGATGATTTTTTGTTGGTGGGCAAAGGAAGGATAGGAGCACAGGAGGGGTTGCGGGAGTTTACGATTATGTGTGAGGAGTTAGGGGTACCATTGGCTCAGCCTAAGATGGAGGGTCCGGCAAGAGCATTAGAATTTCTGGGATTAACAGTTGATGCGGAGCGGGGACTGTTTTGCCTAACCGAGAATAAAATAGAGAGGCTTAGGTCGGCTATACATTTGGTGTTGGGTAAGGATAAGATTCAGATTCGTTCAGTTATGGAGTTGCTTGGGCTTTCAAATTTTGCCTGTTGAGCAGTGCACCCAGGGCGAGCTTTTTGTAGGTCAGTGGCGTATTTGTTGAATGGGGGTCAGAGCAAACACCATTGGGTTAGGGTGACCCAAAGGAGGAACTTCAGTTGCTTAGGATGCAGCTGGGGGTGCTGATATGGGGGCCTATTTCAGGGGTTGGTGGTTTGCCGCTGAATGGCCGTGGGATTGGAAGAAGGTATGGAAGCGGGATGTGGCCTTTCTACAGTTGATGCCTATATGGGCAGCTTCTGTGGTGTGGAAGGAGCATTTGAGGGGCAAACGTGTAGTTTTTGACAATATGGCTGTAGTGAGTGTATTACAAAAGAAGATGGCTAAGTCAGGTTTGTTATTGTTGGTTTTACATAAATTGGTTTTGCAGAGCCTCTTAATAAATTTTTCCTTTACAAGAGTGCATGTGCCTGGCGTAAGGAATGAAATTGCTGATAGCTTGTCCCGATTTCAGTTTTGCAGGTTTCGAGGGTTGGTTCCATGGGCGGTGGAGGTGCCAAAAACCCTGCCAGAGAAGGTGTGGAATCTTGGGTCGATGTAGCCAGGTGGTTGGTACAGCATTACTGGGCCTCTTCTATGAGGAAGGCGAATGGTAGGGCTCTTTCTGATTTTAATCAGTTTATTTTGCAGCTGCCAGAAAAGAAAGGAGTATGGCCAGAGGAATTACTATTGCGATATGCAGCTTGTGCTTGGGAGCTACGCAAGGCTTTGCAGATGGTTAAGGTGGATTTGGCTGCAATTAGCATTTTCACTAAGGTAGTGGGGTGCAGGATTTCACTAAGTCTTGGACATTAGGATGTATGTTGAGGGGTTGGGGAGAGTGGTGGTGGAACGTAGGGATATTTGATGGCCACTTACGAGGGTTATAGTGAAAGTTTTGTTGAGAAGGTCAGATTTGTTACAAGGGGGGTCTTCAGATTACTTTATGTGGGGTGCATTATGTACATGGTTATATTTTGGCGCTTTACGCATTTCGGAGTTGTTTGGCTAGTTATGTTGGAAGGATGTATTATAGGGGAGGGTGAGGTTACTATTGCATTAAGGAGGAGTAAGACAGATCAGTTGGGTAGGGGATGTGTGGTGGTGCTTAAACCTGACAGGAATCCTTGCCTTTGTCCACTAAAGTGGGCTAAAGAATTTATGAAGAGGTGGAAGGGGAGTGTGGATCAGTTAATTTTTTGTTCAATGGATGGGAAGGTGGTGTCGAGCAGTCGATTCATAACTTTGGTGAGGAGGGTTTTACTTTGCATGTGATTTTCGGCAGAGAAGTTTGCAGCTCACTCATTCAGGATAGCTAGGGCCCCAGATTTAGCTAGAGAGAGTAGTTCCATTGAATTGATTAAGAGAATGGTGAGGTGGTCTTCAAATGCATTTTTGTCATATATTAGGATAAGTTGTGGTCTGATTATTAATTTTCTCTTCTTTTCTTTTAGGGAAGCACATTATCATCTTGGGGCATTCGTATATCCACTGGGCAGAGAAGCGTGTTTAGTTAGAGATGATGGTGAAAATTTGGGTTTATCACATTTAGGGTGGTCAGTGACTTGACATGGTGTCTTAGGTGGGATGGGTTGTTGCATGAATTTGAGAGGGCTAAACTGAATGTGGGTTGTCCTTGTATACGAGTCATTCATTTGGGGGGCAATGACTTGGGCATTTTTTTAAAAAAACAATTAGTGGACATTATTCTGCAGGATTTGATGAGATTACAGGCATTGTACCCGGGTATGGAAATTGTGTGGTCAGAGTTGGTTCCTCATTTGTGTTGGAGGGCTGCGTATAGTTATAGGGTGATTGAAAGGGTCAGAAGGTGTGTCAATCAAAGGCTGGCTAGGCAGTTAAGAATTTTGGGGATGCATACCATTGACCATAGAGATTTTGGGGATGAAGAGGAGTCTTGGTACCGAATGGATGGAGTATACCTTAATGACTTAGTATTGGATCTTTTTAATTTGCATTTGAAGCTCTTTTTAGATGATATGATTGTGGCTAGGGTTTAGGAGGGGGAACAGCTTGGGACCAGGCTGGTGGTGGAGAATTGGGACAGGATTGTTCTCTTCTGTTCCCACTCTAAAGAAGGTGGTTAATGGTTTGGTATGGAGGTGAGGTGAGTAGGTATGCTGCCTCTTTATGTAGGTGAGTAGGTACGTTGCCCCGGTGGAGGAGATAACAGGGAGAGTAGGTACGCTGCCCTAAGGTAAATTCGTCCATGGTGAGTGGTGACACTGCCCTGAGGTAAATTCGTCCATGGTGAGTGGTGACACTGTCCTGAGATCATCGTTGCTGAGGAAGATAATTAATGTTGTTTTTGTGTGTATACGTTCATTACATAATAGAGTTTAATAAAGGTCGTCAAATGGCTTTATGTGTTTGGTGTGGTTATTTAAAGTGTGGACAGGAGAAATATAGTTTGGGACAAACTAAGTTGTCCTGGTCCCACGGATAAGGGTAAAGGGGTGTGGTGAAGGTATAGAGGTAGGAATTAAGGTGAGGAGTTGTAGTTGGATAGGATAGTGGGAATTGGGTGGTGAAAGGGTTAAAGAGAGAGGGAGATGTGAAAGAAAGGAGGGACTTCTGACAGGATTAAGTGTTAGGGATTAAAGAAAGTAGGCACATTTGGCATGTGTTGGTGGCCCTCCCACCCTCCCTTTTTTGTTTATGGATGGAAGATGTGGACAATTTGAGGAGGAGAAGAGGGACAGGATTGTCCTCTTCTGTTCCCCCTCTAAAGAAGGTGGTTATTGGTTAATGGTTTGGTATGGAAGTGAGGTGAGTAGGTACGCTGCCTCTTTATGTGGGTGAGTAGGTACGCTGCCCCGGTGGAGGAGGTATCAGGGTGAGTAGGTACGCTGCCCTGAGGTAAATTCATCCAGGGTGAGTGGTGACGCTGCCCTGAGATCATCGTTGCTAAGGAAGATAACTAATGTTGTTTTTGTGTGTATAAGTTCATTGTATAATAGAGTTTAATAAAGGTCGTCAAATGGCTTTATGTGTTTGGTGTAGTTATTTAAAGGGGGGACAGGACAATGTATATTTATTTATTTAGTTAATAATTTAACAAATATATGTGGTAAATAATATCCAAACATACTAATTATTTAGAAGAACTTTCATGAGTGAGATAATAACCATGATATGAACTTCATATTTGAAGTTGTTACCTAGGGTTCAATATTTAGCTCATTTGCTCATTTTCAGAGTTAGTTTCTCTCATTTTGGAGACGGAAGATTGAAAGCTATATATTCTATGGGGAAAATCCTCAGTCCCCTTGTGCATCATTGGTCATTCTTCTTCTGTGTCCCCCCTTACCTCATCATCCTTATAGCTTTTAATTATCTTTACCCAAGTGCTTTTTATCCTCTCTAACCTTCTCAATTCCCTTGCACAGATACCACCTTTCAATATATTCTCAAGTTGTTTGATGCTATCATCTTATTGTTTTATACTAATCCACTTTTTTTACTCTTTCCAATTAAACTTTCTGCCAGTAACCCAAGAAATGGATCTGGCCTTTCCCCTCTTTCATCCAATCCATATTTTTCTCACCCTAGCCATAACAAAAACAAAGCATCAATTGACACCTTCCTACCATTTATAATTTTCTACTCCATTATACTTTTTCCCAACTCCCTTCTCACCTGAGCACATTTCAAGAACATGTGAACACACACCCTGCCTCTTCCTCATGACACACCCAACACCCCCAATCCCATAACTTCCAGCTTACTAGCAGTTTTAGAGGTGTTCTATATCATCTATATCTCCACTGGCTTTTCCAACATGAGTACCAAATTGTTCTAGGATACGAGTCAATTCTTTCCAGTATTTAGGAATAACCATAATGAATACTATTGAAGGAATAAGAACTACAAATTATAAAAACTATTTTAAACATAATCGAAGTCTAACTTATTAATGGAACAAAACTATAATATTCTTAATGATAGAATGCAATTAATAAAAAGTATTTTCTTTCCAAAGCTATTATATATAATAAAGGCTTTAACCATGTACCCAGATAAGTTACTTATTAAGGATGCTAGTAAACAATTATTAAAATCCCTATGGTCTCCAAACAAACCTTGGGTAGCCCTACATAGTTCATAGGTTCATAGATTAGTAGTAAGCTAACTGCCCTTGCGAGCCATTTTAAGCCTATTCAATTATCCCCTGTGAGATTCAAACCCTGTACCTTGTGTTTGTAAGACAAACACCTTAACCATTGTGCCATCCTCCCAACATCATCATATTAATCTTGTAACTTAGGAGGTCTTAATGTTCCTGATGTAGATATCTATGTTAAAGCAACAATTTTTAAAACTATCCTAAATTGGATCAATCTTAATTATAACTCAAAATGGAAAAGCATGCATTTTGACCTACTTAGTTCTACTGTTGACTTAACAGGAAATAATACCAGTATAAATTGAATTCTTTTGGCAATAACTTTGCATCAGCATACAATATAATTCTCCCTCCTCGTCATCCTTTTCTTTTCTGAACCACATCTTACATTCTTTTAGAAATATCATATTCTGCAGAATAATCTTGAAACTTTGGTTTAAGACTACTATTCATTTAGTATAACCAAATCTTTTTTTAATAAAGACTCCACACTTAAACTTGACTTCTGGGAGATGAAAGGCTTTTCTTGTTGGTATCAATGTTTTAAACAGGTAAAAGACCTCTGATAGCTTATAAATGATTATGATTTGGATCTTCAAGATTGATTATTTTTACAGAATTTTGATCTATAAGCTCAAGACAAATGTTTTTCTCTTGCACTTTTATGTCATAAAGAAAACACTAAACTAATTCATCTTTTGCATGATATATTATACAACAAATCTAAGGTAGAAAACCTTATCTCTAAATTATATCAAATATTAATAGAATAGAACACTAATTTAAATGGACATTTTGGAAACATATAGCACTGGATCATAACTCTTTACTTAATCACAAAACCCAAATATTAAATTCCATTAAAATATATCTTGGTCTTAATATTGACATATATTTACTTGGACATTTTTATACAGATCATTCTTACCTCCAAATAGAATAGCCAAAATAAATAAAAGAAGCACTATTCAATGTTAGTGGTGTACTAAGATTTGTAATGCAGATTAGATGCATAATATTTTTGACTGTCATCTTTGAAGTATTTTTGGAATTCCACAGAAGATTTCATAAAAGCTTTATTGTTTGATTTGTTTTCTTTAACTAGTTTTTGGTTCTATTTAATATAAATGGTAATCACAAGTTGTACAATTATAATCTCTACCTGCTCTGGACCATTTTGCCAGTGACAAGGAGAAGGATCACTAAGCATCGGAGATCCCTTTCACAGCCATCGTTGAAGAATGTTTATCTTCCTTAAAAGAAGTAGCCTTAACTGAGACTAAAATAAAGGAAAGTAGGTTATTTCCTAAGACACTTGTCAAGAATCTTTGGACAAAAGTATTAACTCTAATTGATTTATTTCATCAGAGCTCTGCCTCCAGAATTTGTTTGTCAAACTGTTTATTGTTTATATAACATATATTATTTACTGTATTGAACTTTACACTCTGGAGTACGACAATTTGATTTAATTAATATCCCCAAGCATGTTATATAAGTTGTATTTAGTTTTTTCCTTGGAAGAAAATACTATTTTCTTTTCATTACAATTGTATTGTTGTTATTTACAACTGTAGTAAATGTATTTCTGTTTATATGTTAAAAAAATTGAAGGAAAAAACAAGTATTATAGTGCCATTCCCTAGTTTGTGTATTGTCTATATTAGGTTTATCTGTTTTATTACATTTTGTTTCTGACAGCTTACTACTTTTTTGACTAGTAGTGTGTCTCTCTTTTTATTATTTTTTAACTAAGTGATATAGGCCTTTCACTTATTGATTCGTATCTGTTCTTACTGGTTGCTGGTTTTCTACCTCATATCTGTGTCTATAGGAATCGGTTTCTTGTTTCATATGTGGTCATCATTTGCCTAGTTTTGTACTATGTTCTCCTGTTAATCCTTATATATTTTCCATCTAGTCTTCTGAGTGTTTCTTAATAGGTTTATTAACATATTTCTGCTATAAGGTAGCCTCCTGCTTTTTCTGTTAAAGAACCTGTATGTGACATAAAGAGCAGGGTATACACTGCAGTTACTTGCTGTGATTCAATAACCTCCCAAACATGGTGCTGCACAGTCCTCTGCTATGAAGACATGCACCACCACATGGATCCCTATACTGCCACTGGTCCTGATAAAGCATATTATGAGTAATTCCTGGTGGTCTAGTGCATCCTCCCAACCCCTCAGTCCCTATACTGCTGTTGCTGTCAGTATGGCACACTAAGAGTAATCCCTGTCCTAGAGAATTCCACGACTCTTGATTTTCATAAAACTGGTCATGGTATATAGATGAACATGGCTATTTAGTTGTGTTCAATACCATGATGTAGTAGGGATGGCCCTGCTAATCTCATGGCTAAGCAATTTCCTGAATTTCTTTATTGTGTAGCTGCCTTCCCAGAAACAGATGCAGGGGAGAGGGCATGTAGCTAATTAGCATATACCTTACCCATTAGCATTCGGCATAGCCGCAGGTCAGTCCTACTGTGCAGCACAATGCTCGAGTAATTGCTGAATACCAAAAGGTTAACAAGACGTACACAAAGGTGTAGATTTTGATGTCCCTTTATGAGCAACCCTTGTATCTTTTGGATAAATTGACCTGTAAGGTGTTACATTTGAATAACCCTTGCTTAGCAAATGGAAAAAGGTTGTAGAGGTATTTTGTGAAATTGTTTAAACAGCAGCTGTGTTTTACAGATTAGAGTCATTTATGAAATAAATGAGACTGTAAGACATTGTAGACAATTAATACTATATTGCAAAACTGATACTTTTGTATTATGAATGTTAATCTGGTACACACAATAGCTGATACTAATTGATCAGCTTTAATGATGCTAACAGACAAGATTCAAAGAATTAAGCAAAACTGAAAGTTAAACTTGCTTCTGTTGAGTCATTCTGAAATTGACACATAAACAATGGTTGAAAGTCACTCATGATACAGTCCATTTATAAGAAAAATACACAGAAAATATATAAAGCTGTATTCGCTGGACAATTTATGCAATTGCCTAATTCCATTTTAATGAATGACAGAAAGACATTCAAATTAAAACAAAAAAATGAATGAGAGAAAGCAATTCAAATTAAAACAAGGAATAAAAAAAAAACTGAATAAATTAGGTGTGTTTCATATAAAAATATGTTATACTGCAGTCTTAGGGAACTCAGTACAAGAATGTTAGACTTTCAAACTCCCACATGGATACACATACACACACACACTCACAAAAACACGTGCATTTCAGACTTTCAAGCCTTATATGCTCCCTACATACACATATGTGTGTGTGTGTGTGTGTGTGTGTGTGTGTGTGTGTGTGTGTGTGTGTGTGTGTGTGTGTGTGTGTGTGTGTGTGTGTGTGTGTATCAAAACATGCAAATCTTAGTTTTTATGATTTATTAGCTAGGTAAGTGAACTGAAGAATTATGTTCCCTATTCAGTTATTTCAATGTGTATAAGAGGTGGAGTAAATTTAATATATGCGGATAACTTACGATAGCCATGATGATCGCCATGTTGATGTGACTGGGAGGAAATTGAAGTGCATGGGGAATGTCAAAGAGTCATAGAGAGAACAAGCAGACTCCATGTAGAGATCAGAGGCCAGAACTGAACCCTGAGACCTTGAGCTGCACTATGAGGCAAGGAACCTAATGTCTAAGTCAATATGTTTCCCTAAAATATCATGCACTGTAATTATTAAATGTGCTCATCATGAGTTTTCTATATTGTAAACAATATTATGTGTATTATCCAGAGATCCTTATACATGCAATTTTTTTTTTCTATTCATTTCAGTTTGGTGAACTGTTTCCCATTAATTTCATTGGGTTGTGATAATTCTGTTAAGTTGCCTAAGGAAGCCACGGTGGTGTAGCAGTAGCGTTGTCGCCTCACAGCAAGAGGTTCTCCCATTCGATTCTTGGCTGGAGTGCTGTCTGTGTGGAGTCTGCATGTCCTCCCCGCAGTCAAGTGGCGTTCGAAAGACATGCATAAATGAGCATGCCTTCGCTGAAGGTTAGGCGTCGAGCTGGCACCTCGGCACCATAAAAATCTACTGCCAATCATTAGTGGACCGGAATTCCTCTGTGGCGACCCCTAACCAGGAAAAGGCAAAAGAAAAACTTTAGTTTTAAAAAAGGGATATATTGTCAGTCTGTTTCTATTTACAAGTCTGAGTTTGATTTTAAGTCTTGTACTACAATTTGAGGAATTTTCATGAAGACTTTTCTAAGTACTTAGGATGGTTTTACATTAGTTTGTGGTAAACTCTATTATCTTAAAATATCTTACAACTTTCCCTTTAACTTACTTATGAACATTTGCTAAACTCACACTGATCTCAGTCTTGTATAAATTATTAGTGGAAATATTTTTAGCTTTCAACAATTTATTATTAAATACTACCCCTTTTCAATGTCTCTCTTTGAAATGAATTGTACTGTTTCCACTAAAATAAGGTCTAACAATCCAATCTTAAAATGTATGTTATTGATATTGAATTGAATTTTATCTTCACATGTGAAACACGTGCACCGCAAGGCCTAGATTCTGAAACAGAGGTATTTTTATGGAAGGCCTTCTCCATTCAATCACATCACTCCCAGGCCTGAACTTCAGCTCCTGTCCTATAATGTCTTCATACTGAAAGGGCAGAATACTCCATAGACCAACAGCTGCTCAGTACCATAAATGGAGAAGTTCAAATGTAGGGGGCAACTGCTCTGAGTGCAAACTGCTAAGAGGTGCAATTGGCAGTTACCGAGGGGGAGAGAGAACAATACCAGCATTCATGTAAGAATCTGCATCATCTTTGAGGAATATAGAGACTGCACTTGCAGAGCTCAGTGAGTCAGTAACTGTAGCAAGCACCTTTCTACACATAAAGTGGAAGATCTTTACTTTTTTCCTAAGGTTTCTTTTGTCTTTAGTCCTCAACTTTTGAACTATGAAGACTCAAGTCTGGAGAGCTATTCCAGAGTATCAGATAAGCTAGCTATTCAGATGCTACTGAAACAGCATTAGTCGATGGAGAATATGCTACATAAGAAAGTAGCTATGATATTTTATGATACTACATTTAAATTAATCATACCATATATTACTTCTGCAATCTGGTGGCCACTGACTTTGACTCATAACTGCTTAGTTTACCCAAAGCAGGACTTTCTCACAGTTCTGCATCTGTAATATGGCTTGTACTAACAGAATTTAGCCTGCTTGTGCTACCAATCCTGACCAGGTGGAGTCAACTGTCTTTTTCTCTAGCCAGCATCATAGTGCCAACTGTACACCGGACATAGCATTCTATGCATTAATGGGAGCACTCTGTCATGCATGCACTCTTATGTTCCAAAGCTCTGTGAAGGCATGCAATAGGTCTATGCTGCACAGACAAAGATCAAAGCTGTTTAAAAAGAAAAGATTGAAGCTGTTCATTGGACACAAAGGAGACTTGTCAGACAGGACTATTACATGTGCACATGTTGTATGACCAGCATTTACCACTACTGAGTTGCCTGAGACAAACTCCTCCTATATATGGAGAATGATACTTCAGGCGTTTAGACTTGCCATGATGTAATTCCTGCAGTATTCATTTTTAAACTTGATGAATCACACTACATATGCTGCAACAGCTCTAAACATACAAGGACTGTTCTGTTGCTTTGAGAGTTAGTTTGACCATTCAGTGCTAATTTCAGAGAATTATAATCCAGGGACTCCAAATCTTGTTTGGAATGGGAATAATTCTGTGTGATTCTTCATTTGCCATGAAACTTTAAGAATCTGGTAACCCTTTTAGTGGAATCGGTTATGGAGTTACTGCTTGGGGTAGGATGCTTCTCCAAGCATATTTCCCTTTCAGATCCTAAAGGGATAAATAACAGATAGATGCACATTCCAGGGGGGAATGAAAAAAAAAGTATACATGGGTTAACACTTTATTCTATTTGATGAAAAAATATCATTGGCTTATTTTCTTAATGTTACATTATGAACCTATAATCTATGAGCAAACAGAATCCCAAATGTGATATCTGTCATGCAATCTACTAAAATTTCTGTAACTATCATAATTGTATCTGTTTAATTTGATTTTGAATGTAACTACCCTTTTTACATGTGTTATGGTGTATCATTCTCAGATTAATGATAGTGTTTTTAATACTTTATACACTGATTAATATGTATGATTTCCATTGTAAATATAATACATATAACATTTCCAATGTACAGTCATTGCAGAAAATATGCCTTTCATTTATTTAAATTTTTTTATGAAGTCAATGATAAATTATAACTTGTTCTGAGCATTTTATTTCCAAAGATGTCCCCCTCACCAGACTGGACAAGGAGAAGGTCACGGTCAGCTGTCTGTCAGGTAACAGGATTCGTCAAATCACGCATGCACTCAAGTCACTGAACAAATACTGCTATGACTCTTACATAGTACATGTTAGAGTGAATGACTTGAGATGTACCTCTCTGGACTATATGAAGAGAGACATGACTGAACTCTCAGATCGTGTGTCCCAGGCAGGTATGTCCCTAGCCCTAGGCAGCATTCTACCTTCATTCAGGATGATGCTACAACAGAAACAAAAAATAATCGACTTCAACAACTGGCTTAGTGTCTGGTGTTAATCCAGGGGGATCCACTATCTGTCAGCCTGAGAAGACATGGTTGATGACAATGCTGCTTTGCCACAAATGGTCTTCACTTGTTTCCTGTAGGCTTTTGGAAACTGGCAAATGTGCTTGCCTCCACCAATGTGCCTTTTTAGCCAATGTCATAACAACAACATTTCCACTGTAAGAAAAATCCACTAGAGACAAACTGAAGGTCATGCTGCCTAATACTAGGAGTCTAAATTAGAAACTGCACTCCCTGGAAGCACTCCTTACCTTGGAAGATGTTGATGTCTGTGCAGTCACTGAGACATGGTTCAAGGCCGCAGACAGCACCCCAGCCATGTAAGGTTACAATGCCTTCCATATGTTCAGAACCCAAAATGAATGTGAATTAACCAAAGGTGGAGGTGTATCCATCTTCATTAAAGTCAAACACACCTCAAGACTAGTAAAACAGTATGACTCTCTTATGCTATCTACAGGTCCACCTAACTATAGGTAAAGCACCCTACCACATCACTGCTATGTAAAGGTTCCCCACTATGAACCAGGAGAAGCACACCACCCACCTGGACTTATTAGGGTCACTCACTATACAGCCAAATACTTTGGTCATGGGAGATTTCAACTGTCCTTCCATTGATTAGGTGACATACATGAACACAAACATGCTCACCCTGAGGTTCCTGGATACTGTCAATACAAATGCCCTGGAGTAACTAGTCTGTATCCATACAAGAGACTCAACTGTCCTAGACTTAGTACACACCATCATGAGAGGTCACTGCACTACCCCCTGCAAGTTGCCCTCCCTGGTAAGGCCAGATCATAAATCTGTCTTGTTCGGGATAATGATCAGATATGACACTGCTACTGGAGCAAAAAAAAAATGAAACATTTCCCCAAAACAAACTACAGCCTACTAGGTGATGATATAAAAAGTTTAAAACTCCTGTTAACACATCCAACAGTGACTCCTATGTAGAGGAATACACAAATGCCCTGTTTAAACACCTAAACAACTGTATAGACTTGGCTGTACCTGGCTGCATCAAAACCAGGTCCTCTCAAAAAACAACAGGCCACCCTGGTGGATCTCAAGCATAAACAGGTTATATAACAAAAAGAAGACACTGATGTCTAAGAACAAGAGGGAATTTACTGAGCAGAAGAAGAATATCCTCTACAGCTTGAATAAGCAAATCAGAAATCTTGCAAAGTCTTATGAAGCTAGTTCTGAAGCTAAGTTAACATCCCTTTCTAAGGATAATCATAAGGCTTTTTTTAGCTAAATCTGAAATCTAAAAGGAATTGCCCAACTATGTGTCGAATGGATAATGGAAGGTACCTCTCATACTGAATCTGTGGAAATTGCCAACCTGCTAACAGACAGATTTTGTGCAAACTTCAACCCCCCCCCCCCCCCCATCCACACCAGCTATAATGCCTAACTTCAGTCCTCTACCTAGTATCTCCAAACATCAGATCATATCCCCACTCTACAATGCCAAAAACACCCTTCTATGGGGCCAGATAACATCATAGGCTGCTTTCTAAACAATCTAAAACAAGACCTAATGAAACCACATGGCACTGTCTTTAACCTCAGCATGAGCACAGCTTTGTTCCAGCAGAGTGGAGAACAGGAACAGTAATCCCCTTACACAAAGGGGGTCCATCATCCAAATCTTGGAACTACAGACCCACAAGCCTAACCAGCCTCATCTGCAAGGCCATGGAAAGAATCATCATGGCCCTCATCGACAAGGACATAAGTGACCTTCAAGCACTTGAACTGATCTAGTCTGGCTTCATTAAGGGTAGATCATGCTTACTGCACCTGATGAACTTCTTCTTGAAGGTCACCAAAACTCTGACTGAAGGCAAAACAGTACATACTGCCTACCTGACTTAGCCAAGGCTTTTGATACGATCCCCCACTCAGTTATCATTAAAAACTCCCCCAGCTGGGGATTAGGCCATACATTACTAGATGTGTAGCCAACTGGCTCACCAATAGAATGCATACTGTCAAAGTTGGGGAGTAGAATGCATACTGTCAAAGTTGGGGATTCCACCTGTACCAGTAGATCAGATACCAGTAGTATACCTCAAGGATCTCTGCTGGGCCCTCTACTGTTTGGAATTTATTTCTCAGAAGTCCAGGTAAAAGTAGATGGCCTGTGGCTTACAAAGTTCACTGATGATTGCAAATCAGGTGCAATTATTGAGTCCCCAAATGATGTTAACATATTGCAAAAGGGGCTAACACAGACAAATGATTGGTGCCAAAGCCACAGACTAAAACTAAATGCTAAGAGAAAGTCTCTGCAAATTACAGTATTGACAGCGCCCCCTAAGCTCAAACCCAGTGGTGTGAGATTTGGGAATGTAGGTTAATAGCAATTTAAACTTCAGTCATCATGTGTTCACAGTGGTAAGGAAAGCCTTCTATGTTGCTCATCTCATAAGTAAGGGCATCACATCCAGGTCTAAGGATGTTATAATTCCTTTCTACTAAACCATCATTAGACCACTAATAGAGTACAATGCTCCCTTTTGCATGTACCTCAACAGACACATGCAGCAGCTGGAAAGACCATAGAGGTTTCTTACCAAGAAAACTCAGGGCCTGTAATACATAATCTACATGGAAAGACAGAAAGCCCTGTTACTGTACTCTGTATCCTACAGGCTACTGAGAAGTGACTTGTGCCTGGCCTACAGAGCAGTCTCTGACTCTGCCCTAATGGAAATCTTGCACATCCGCAAATCAAATGGGATTAGAGTCACTCGCTCCAGTGATCTCAACCTTGCCTGTGACATTAACAGAATATGCTGGAGAGATAGATACATTTCCCAGAGACTGCTACTCCTCTGGAATTTGTTTGTGTCTTTTGGCTTTTCCCAGTTAGGGGTTGCCATAAGCTCCCAATTCATGTGAAGCAGAGCTCCTCAACAGCCCTGTTCAAGCACAATCTAGATAATTGGATTGGAGACTGTAAATTCACCCTGAGGGTGGCACCTATGTCTCTTATGGACATGAGCAGTCAGTGCTAATCACAGGTTCAGGCACCTATGTCTCTTATGGACATGAGCAGTTAGTGCTAATCATAGGTTCATTCTTCGAATAATGATCATCTAACCAAGGCCAGTTAAGGAATAGGGGTATAACATGGCTAGGCTTGTAAAGACCATAGGGCCATTGGCCTAGTATCCTCCTATGAACCTACTATTGGTTCTGTAAACAAAAACGTTATCATCTTACACAATACATTTTGCAGTGACTTTATTTGAATTTAATTTCATTGATGTGATTACTTCACCCAGACTTTACAATACCTTTTAAAAATATTTAAATATGCATAGCAGGTATCTCATCTCCAGGCCTTGTACGCAATGCATAGCATAAATAAGCTGTGCATTTTGTCAAAAATAGATCTAGCACTTGTAAAATGTGAAACGTTTCATGAATGAGCAGTCTCCATCCTGTATTTAGGCGTGTATTAAATACCACAAACTTTCACTTAGTAAGAATTCATTAGCTTCATAAAGATGCCTTGATTTATTATATATGCATGTAATTGTTTACTGAATTGGGTAGACAGGATTTTTGGTTATGAATAAAATGAATACATTGCTCAATTTTATATTAACATAGATAACCGCATTTGTCCACATAATACAGTCTAATGCATTTTAATGTTACTATAGTTATTTTCTGTAGTTATTTCTCTAATAGTTGCAGCAGTGGCAGCAAACCTGAGTGTTAACCTGCAGAAGGAGATTAATGCTCAGTCATGTACATAATATGATAACAAAGTAGGCACTAAATAGTGCCAAATCACAGTAACTTTTTATTTAAATATAATCTTTCTGAGACTCATTAAATTGCACAATTTAAGAGTTGGCATGTTAACAAACTTTAGAGCAGATCTGTATGTGTGCACTGCAGATCTGAGATGAGTAACACGATTTAACCATTTATTCAGTCCAAACCTGAAGAAGTTGCTTAATCACAAAAGAGTCATCATATCAGCTAGAATGTAAACATTGTGTTTAGTGGATTAAAGAGAAACAGAATGAGAGAGACACACACACACACACACACAGAAAGAGAGAGAGAGTGACACACACACACACACACACACAGAAAATGTTTACTGGGATATCAGCAGTTTGAAAATCTCTTGTTTTAATCAAGAAAGTATTTTTCAGTGGAATCAACTGCAGTCAGAAACTGCCCTTTTTAGATATCTACAGCATGTTTGCAGATTTTTATATAATTTATTGAAGTTTTATGGCAGGAAAATTTGCCTCAAGGGCTCTTGAAGTATGATGCACTAGGATTTATTTTTCTCTGTCTTGTGTGTTATCTTCAGAGCCGATCATTTCAGTGATTCAGATAAACCATCTTATGATTTCATAAAAAATTTTTGGAAGACATTGCTTATGGGTGATATGCTGAAGTTTTCTACAAAACATCATGAAACAGCCTTTCGTATGTTTAGCTGCCACTAGATTCTCACACAAAAGTAAGCAATCACATGACATGCATGTCTTAATGAACAATGTTCTTCCACAGTTAGAGGAAGATTCTGCATCCTTAGTCAGCAAGCAGAGGGTGAATAAAGTCAAAATGGAGTTTAACGTTAATGCAGAGAATTTTTATACTAGTATCTGCATAATCACAAATCTACAAAAAGATCAATATGCTGTGTACAAATGCTGGTACATATATAAGGACAGGCTATTATGTCATAAACCTATGATGTTTATCGGAGTAGATGAAAATTTAACCACTATCTACACACATTCATCCTTTAATTCTCTGATCACCCCCTTAATCCAATTCAGGGTCACATGGTAGGAAAAACCTATTCTGATACTCTGTGGCTTTTAAGTAGAGCAACTAATCAATAACAGGGCACCACCCTATCAGAGAATGTAGTCCTACTCACCCCCCTCACAGGGCACACAGCCACACATTTATAAGAAATTTGGAGGAATACTCATTCATCATTAACATCACTTTGGGACTAAACAAAACTAATACAGCACAGGAAAGATGAGCAGACATTCATACTGTCACCCAGTGAAGATCCCAACTGAAGATCTAAGTGCTGTGATCCTATATAACAAACAGTCCGTAGCATTAAATTTAAAAGAAAGGATTACCGTCTGCTCAAAGATCAGTGTGCTATTACTGCTTTTACTGTAAATGCTGTGAGGTTTGGATGAATAAATGCAAGCAGATGTGAAGCATTAAGTATGAGTAAGGAAGCATTAAGAAACCAGGCTAACAGCACATTACACATGGATTATAGAAATTCTGAAGAACACTGAAGTGGTTATTGCTGTCAGATATAGTCATCATAGACAGAATGTCTGCCAGCGTAAATGCAGACCCAATCAATAGGTATTTTAATGCAAGAAAAGATGATTTTATGCCACACAGTATATTATCACCTTGGTTACAGGATTGTCAGAAATGCATTTCCACAAAGATAAATGTTTTCAGAAATGACAGCTTCTCAATATACAGTTTGAAAGATTACACATTTACCATCTAACAGCAATCAGCAATTTTCTGCCTTCAAAATCCATGATTTCTTACATCTGTGCTGGATGAAACAACAGGCCAGCTCTTTTGCTGAGGGTGCAACAGCAAACAATAATCCAATACCTCAGATTTTATGACCCTATTTATAGTAATAGTGGTGTACCAACACCATCTTAAAAGGAGGTCCAACTCAATCATATAAAAAAATACCATAATAGTTATTTTACTAGACTGTAATACTAAATAAATATAGAGGTGCTCATTATTCATGGCCTTAAACTGAACATCTAAAACTACAATGCCAAATCTCTGTAGAACAAAAGAACCACAATGTGTATTTAAGGTATATCAATTGTCACGTCATAATGGAGCCAACAGCCCTGTGAACACAATCCAAGTGTCAGTGGTGCCATTTATTTATTTATGTATATATGCAACTGCAGGCCAGATCGCAAAATAATTTGTGCTATGCAGAGGAAGAGACTTTGCGAAGGGATACTGTGTATCAGCGTTTGGATGAGATGCTAACAAGCATATGTGGGGACATAAGCCTTAAAGGAGAACCCCGACACACATTGCATAGATGATACTACCAGAGTCTCAGCATAGCATACTTGACTCTTACTCAACTGGAATGAGTGGGGTGAAAGGATCTCTCTTTAGGGGACAAACTTATCCAGGAGGAGGCCAAGAAGGAAAGCCTAGCAGACAGCAGGGGACCTGAGAAAAATGTGTTCATTAATAAGCAAAATGGAGAATGTAAACGGGCAAGTGTTGGGTAAACTGATTTCTTCATATTGCTCCCCTGTTGTGTAGGGGTTATCATCAAGACTGCTCCTCCAAGAAACATCCCTTTGTCATGTTACAACTGTCACTGCTTCCTAATAAGACTTGTGCATGTGTGTGTTTGGCACAAGCTTTGAATACTTCTCTGAATACTGCCTGTGGCAGCCTCCTAAAAGCCTCCATGTATGCAGCAGTGGTGTTTGTCATTTCATGAAGTAGGACACAAAGAAAAGTTTAACTTTCTATAGCAGATGAAACATCACACAAATCAGGGTAGCATATGACCTGCAAAAGTCACAGTGGCAAAGATGGTACACTAGCTAACAGGGAAGTGGCCTCGTACACAGGAATTAAGGTAGCACTGGGTCAAGTGGGCAATGTTTCAAGCTTTCCTGGTTAAATAATCCCAACACCATAATGAGCAGCATGATGATGCTTGTAGGGAGTGCTATGCAGTATGTATACCTAATAACATTGTCCCTTACAGCACACCACAGAGCTAGGAAGAAAGTCGCTCCATCCTCCTGGTGCACAGATTGCCCTATTGCTGCGATGGCACCCAACTGTTTCTTCATGCAGATAGCCAAGTTCTTAATGCCTTGGACTTAATTCTGCTGCTTTCTATATTTTTGTAGAAAAGCTGTACTGTCTTCTCCATGGTCTGCTCAGTTTTGTACTACAGAGCGGTCTCCAGCTACTGTTGTGACACCTTCTTCTTATCTTCCCTGTCATCCTCCTGGTGTTGTGAAAGATGTAAGCATAGGATAGTGGTATTACTGCATCTACACCTATATGAAAATAAGGGTGTCATGCCAATGCAGAAGTGGCCAAGAAATGCAAGCAACTACATTACGCTTGTTCAGTGGTTGCCCTAAGCATAGACAGTTGTCTCAAAGCAGCATCTCCATGCAGTACATCATACCTGGCATGGTGTTACAGCAGGGACAGAATGGTGAACACACACAATGTAGGTACTCATATATGATGCATGCATAACACTAACTAGTATGAAGAAATGTGAATGAAATGTGTCTGTGACATGCAATGAAAGTGTATGACTGGCTGCAGATGTGGCTCTACAAAAATAGTATGTGGACATATAGTGACAGTAACAAATGATAGGATAACCATTTGTGTGTGTGTGTGTGTGTGTGTGTGTGTGTGTGTGTGTGTGTGTTTGTGTGCGCGCGTGTGTGTGTGCATGTGTGTGTGTGTGTGTTGTTTGTTCTCTCGCTGGACATCTTAGTGCTTAGTGATCTTACTTCTGATGAGGGCATAGGCCGAATGTTGTTGGAAAAGTGATGTTAGGGTCGTTCATCAGGTGGTTTGGTTCCTTAGGAGGCTGCTGAAGGTGTTCTCATATAGTTCCACTCGGACACATAGTGGTTGCAGGTAATAGTTATAATTATTAGTTTAAATATTATCACAGTGCTTGGTTTATTGTAAATGTTTTCATGGTCTTCGGTTGTGTAAATAAAATTAAGTAGATCTCCGCTAGCAGTATATCTCATTTTCAGAACTGGTGGTATGATGTGGTGCAGTAGTTAGCTCCGGGAGTTGGTAGGGAGAATGGCAGCCTTGGGAGTTTTGGTGTTGCGGTCTGGGAGATTTATGTTGGTCGTGGTTGTATGAGCTGACGGCTTCAATGCAGCCAATGGAGTCATAAGTGATGGTCGCATGTTTCACAGGTCACAGGGTGCTTGTGCTTAATGGTCACTCACTGCTCATGCATAGTGTAGTGCAGACCGTTATGGGGTTGGGGGATAGCTGGAAAGCGCAGGTGAGCGGTTTGCACTTTTATTCAAAAAAAAAAAAAAAAAAAAAAAAAAAAAAGAAGAAGCAGAAGAATAAGCAGCACTTGTTTAAATAGTTGTAATTATTATGCCTGCCAAGCATTTAGACTACTATTCAGGACCAGGTTTGGTCACGTGTGTGGGGGGGGGGGATGAGAATTGTGCAACACAAGTTGCAGGTCAAAGCGTAGACATTGTGAGGACATTGGACTGAGTGAGGTGACATTACAATATAAAATACGGGCTAGGTATTAGCATGTATTTTAAGGTAAGAAGCCCAGAAAAATTTGTTGGCATTAATTCGGGCACCAGTCCTTAAGGCTGTTATTGCTTTGACAGGCAGCCACTGTTATAATGGGAGGGGAGGGAAACAAACCAAAAAAAAAATAAGATGAGGTGAAATCTGGAGATGTTGCAGAAAGCACACAGTGAGAGGCATAGTAGAGTGCAGTAGTAGGCAGAATGAGCAGCTTCTGCACACTAATCATGAAGGAATCTATGTTAGGAAGCAAATAATCCTAGTTACAACAGGCCAGGTTAACATAGTTAATACTGGCAGGAAAGACCTTAGGTCCATTGGCATTCTTATACCGGGTATACTAATTTTTTTTTTTTTTGAAGCTGACCTTTCCTTTGCAGATGGCTGAAGTGCAGATTTTATGACAGAGTTGATTGGCCATTGTCTCGCAGGCAGAAGAACTGTTCTGTGAATTACTAACCAATGAGTCTCAGTGACTGAAGAACCTGGTAAGTCTAGTTGGAAGATGCAAAGGCAGGCGGCGAAGACCATGTGGTCACAACAGGAGGGAAGTGGGCTCAGCTGAGGGATGTTGTCACAGTGGATGATCTAGCAAGTACGTTAGACACCCTGACATCTGGCTAGCCACTATAGTAGATACCTTGGAGTGGTTAGCAGGGGAAGGGCTGGGAATATGTTAGGCCTTTAATGTGGGGTGTTGCTAGTGGTTGGCATTAAGATTCTCACACACTTGTTCAAAGTGTGCAGGAATACATCCAGCTGTGCAGTGTGGCAGACAGGAAGGCAGTCTGGTTATTCTGAGTCCGTATTTGTACAACCTGGGAAGTTTTCCTTCTTTGTTTCAGAGATTTCAAAATATCCGGGGTAGAGAGAATTTTTTTGGCAGAGAGAGGGGGTGTCTTTTTGATGGTCAATTGGAAGACCAGGGGGCACATTCTCCCATTAATGTGCAGGTATTTTGGCAGATGCTCAAGCAATTTCCTGATTTGGCAGTTGCGGACAAATTAATTGATGGGTTTTCTGAGGGATTTTCTATTAAATCGAGGGTTGGAGGGGATGGGACAATTTGTAGGAATTTACATTCAGCGCAGGGGAAGTTAGAGATTTTGGAAGGTTTGATGGAGAAGGAATGGCAGGCAGGTAGGTTACTGGGTCTGTTTGACAGCCCACCCTTTAGCAGTTTTAAGATCTCACAGTTTAGGACTGGTTCCTAAGAAGCTGGCTGGTGAATTTTGTTTGATTCATCATTTATCTTATCCCAAAGGGAACTCTGTTTATGATTTTATTTTGGTTGATGACACAAAAAAGAGTAATGCATATGTTAGTGATGCAGTGTGGGTTATTTGGTAATTTACTGATCTGTGGTTGCTGAAGGTGGATATTAATTCCAAGTTTCACTTACTACCGGTCTGGAAGGAAGAGTGGCCATTGTTGGGCATGGTGGTTGAGGCCAAGTTTTACTTTGACAAGGCTATGCCGATGAGATGTTCAGTAGCCTGTGTTACCTTTAAAAGTTTAGCACTGCTCCCATTTGGACTTGGCAGCAGCAGGTGGGCACTCAGAAGGTGGTTCATTATCTGGATGATTTCCTAATTGCAAGTAAAGTGTCTGAAGGAGCACTGGAGGGTATCCAAGAGTTCTGGGGAGGTGTGAATAACTGGGTGTTACATTGGCTATGCAGACATTAGGGGGTTTGCAAGGCATTTGGTTTTTATGACTGCTAGTGGACGCAAGGCATGGTTTCTTTTATTTGCCAAATGAGAAAATAACACATTTAAAAGAAAAGATTTGGAGGGTAAAATCCAAGGACTACGTCCAGATTAAGGATGTTCTGAATTCTGCATGGCAGACAGCTCACCTGCGTTGTACCTTTTGCAGGTCTGTGGCCTTTTTGTTAAAAGGGGGGTAGACATCATTGGGTGCGGGTTAGTAAGTTAGTGCATGCCGATTTGGCACTGTTTCTGTCCTTTTTGGAACAGTTTAAGGGTATGTCTTTCTGGCAGAAGAATTGGGTTGGTCAAGGGGATTTTTATTGCTTACAGACACAGCAGGGGGTATTGGGATGGGAGCATTTTTTGGAGGTGAATGGTTTTTGGCCTGTCGGCTGGTAGATTGGAAGGAATAATGCAAGAGGGACATAGCCTTTTTAGAGTTAGTACCAATTTAGGCAGCATCTATGGTTTGGCAGGAGAGGTTTGCAGAGAAAGAGGGTTATTTTTCATTCAGCCAATGCGGTAGTGCTGTGAGTTTTACAGGCAAATACTGTGATGTCTGATTTGCTTTTGTGAGTATTACGTACGTTGGTGTTGAAGAGTTTGCTAATTAATTTTACTTTTACAGATATGCATGTGGCAGGTGCTAGGAATGGGGTTTCGGATAGTTGTCTAACTTTCAGTTCTCCAAGTTCTGGTAATTATCTACAGAGGCACCAGGCAAGCTGATAGTGTTGACAGATGAGGTGTGGCAGATTGGCCTGAAATAACCAGTTGCTTGTGCAGGAATCCTGGGCAATTTATACAAGGAAGGTGTATGGTAGAGCATTGCAAGATTTTGATAAATTTGTGTTGCAGCTGTCTGAGTAAGAAGGAGTTTGGTGAGAAGGATTACTGTTGCACTATTTGGCTTGGGCTTGGGTGCAAGGTAAGGTAGTTCAATTGGTCAAGGTGGACCTAGCATCAATTAATATATGTTCATGGTTGGCAGGGATGCACAGATTTACTAAATCCTTGACTGTGGTTTGTATGTTGAAGGGTTGGGATAGAGTTGCGAGTGTGAATGGCCACTGACAAGACAGTGTTGAAGATTTTGCTACAGGGTTTAGCTTTGGTGAATGGTGATTCAACAGACTTCAACAGTCTATACATTGTGGATGACACTGGCTTTATGAATGTATCATGGAGCTTTTAGGGTGGAATTGTTAGGGTCACTAGTTTGGTGGGATGTGACAGTGTTTTCTGCATCTGTGCACATTTGGTTGTGTAGATGTAAAATGGATCAGTTGGACAAGGGCATGTGGATAGTACTGGGAAAGGATAGCAATGATTGGTTATGTCCCATGAGTCGGGCTAAGAGATTGCTACGGTCTCATGCTGGGAATCCTCAGGACTCTGTTTTTCAATTGATAGGGGCAAGGTAATAACGAATAATCCATCTGTATATTTGATGAGCATAGCTTTTCTATCTATTGGTTTTCTGGGAGAAAGGTTTTCCAGTCATTCCTTTCACATTGGAAGGGCCTTGGATTTAGCAAGAGGAAACAGATCAACTGACATTTTATGACGGTTGGTCACTGGTCATCAAATTATTTTATGTCTTACATCAAATTATTTTATGTCTTACATTAGATAATTGGTTAAGGTGATTGGCTTAGTAGTATTTTTTTTCCGTCAATCTTTAGGAAGGGAAATTATCATTCTCGGTCATTCTTATATTCTTTGGTCGGTGAAGAAGGCTGTGGTTAGGCCGGCTGGCACAGAATTGGGTTTACATCGTTTGAAGTGTAGAGTCATATGGCATGGTGTCAGAGGCCTCAGGTGCCATAAGCTCATGGATGAGTTTGCATTTATACAGTCCCAAATTGGGCTTCCACTAGTCCTAGTGGTTCATTTGGTAGGTAATGATTTGGGAATAATTCCAAAGAGATAGTTGGTAGATAGGATGGGAGATGAGCTACTTATTTTGAAGAGGTTATACCCAGGTATGTGTATTATATGTCCAGAATTAGCACCATTGTTATTTTGGAAGAATGTTGGTAGTTTTATGACTTCAGAGAGGGCTCATCAGTTTGTTAATTTTAGGCTGTCAAGCCAGCTGGCTACTCTGGATATTCCTATAATACAGCATAGGGATTTCAATGACAGGGACCCAGTTTGGTTTAGAGATGACGGAGAACACCTGAGCAGTTTTGGTTTGGATCTGTTTATTGCACATTTAGGTTTGTTTTTAGAACGTTTGGTGAAAGTTTTGGAGTGAATGAGGGTGGAACAGCCTGTTCAGGCAAGATGGCAGAGAACAGGGCAGACATATCTCTCTTCTGTTCCCCCTCTGGTGTTGGATGTTTGATTCAAAGAGTTGGGGGATGAAACTGAGTGGTGGGAGTCTGTTTTGATACATAAGAGTAAGCAAGAGGTGGTGATGATGCTGCTTATTTGGACAGGGTAAGCAGGGATACTCTACCCTACTAAATGGTTACATGGATGTTCATGCTGTGATTAGTAAATTAAATTATCTGCAGATGTTTAATAAAGGTTATCAAATGCCATTCAGTGTGGTGTGTTTATTTAAGGGGACCAGGACAAATGAGGTTTGGAACAATCCAATTTGTTCAGGGATACTTTCAGTGTGGAGGGTCATGTATGTATGATAAAGGGACTTATAGTTTGGTGGGGGTATTAGGGCTGGGATGGTAGAGGAAGAAAGTTAGCTAGTGTGGTAGGGATGTAAGGCTTAAATAAGAAGGGAAGAGGGTTGGGGAGGAAGTGAGGTGGGTGTTAGGAGGGGCTTAAGTGTAACAGGGCAAGGGGTCAGATTTTGGCATGAACTTGCTAGCCACCTTCCCTCCCTCTTTTAGGAATATTGAGGATTGTGTGGTTTCTTTTATGGGTTAGATGCTTAGAAGGAGAGAGAGGAGGAGGAATGGCAGGCTTGTCCCTCTTCAGTTCTGTGTTTGACTTAAGTTAGGGGATGAAAGTGAGCAGTGAGACACTGCCTTAATAAGTAAGAGTAAGCGAGCTGTGGTGATGACACTGCTTTTCTGTACAGGGTGAGTGGGGATATGCTACCCTAGCAAATGGAAAAAACAATACGAAAAGGTGAATCACAATGGTAGAATGTCAGCAATAACATCACTTCTTTCAAAATACACATATTTTTTTGTCAGCAGACATTCTGTCATTGTGACTGTTCTTTTTGTATTGTGGTTTAACCTAGTAAATGGTTATGTGGATGTTCATGCCATTATTAATAAATTAAAATATTGTTCAATATAATTATGTTTATGGAAGTTAAACAAAGGTTGTCAAATTTCATTCAGTGTTGTGTGTTTATTGAAGGGGGACGGTGCCAAAAATGTGCCCATTTTTTTAAGACATAATTAAAATTGGAATGTTTATTGTTTTTATTTCTAATTTCTAAATTTGATAGGGTATATAAACAGTTCATGTGATTTCGTCCATACTATTTGTGCTATTTTCATTATTGTTTTATTTCATGAAGTTCTAATTCATGTAAAGGATGAACGCACTTACTTTTTAATAACATTTTAATTTCCTGTGCTGCCATTCTTTGTTTTGTTTTCATGTGCATGCGTGTATATATGTGCATGAGCAGGAGTGTGTGTACTGGGTTCAAGATGATTTACTGAAATTAACAAACATACAAGCATTGTATCACAATTTATTGATCCAAACATTCCAAAAACAAACTTTCCAAAAATCAAAAATAATTAAAAAATGGAAAAGTAAAAGTTCCCTTTTGCTATCCTACAAGAAAAGCCTATGCACTATAGTCTAAATACTGGTAGTGTTATGACTTTGTATTTATTTTAGCATTAGGTGATGGGTTAGTGCTAGAAAAAGTATCAGAGTCATTGTTAGCATTCATTAGTAACATGAGCCAGAAGGTTATCAAATAACTAATACATTTTTCCAAACTAGGATCAATTTTCTGATTTAATTAAAAAAGAAAAAAGAAAAGAAAGAAAGAGAGAAGAGAGATAACATTATCCAATTATCCTTATCTGTATGCAAGTATAAATACATATGTATGGATATTATATATATATATATATATATATATATATATATATATATATATACACACATATAACTAAAATCAAGTATACAACAATTTAAGGAATGCAGAATTCTGGAATGCAACATATATGATTTTGCTTTAAAACCAAATATTTATTTTCTATCACGACTTTGCAGAATCTGAGCTACTTTATTTAGGTAACAAACTGTTGGGGTTCACCTTAGTTTGCTTATTCTTTTAACAAATATTTTGGGTTTAAGGGTGTAATTAATCTTCAGAACACATTATTTTGCTCTTCCAAACATTTTCCTGTGGTTCAAAATAAAACAACACCTCAAGTGATAACTCATGTAGCAGTAAAAATGAGAATAAAAGGAAAAAAAAAAAAAACAAGCAGAATTCCACGACTGAGAAATATAAATCACTGGATGCAAAATCACTAGAGACAAGAAATACTTTAATTCCAGAGTAAGTGCCTTCAGAATTCACCAGTTGCTTCATCAGACTAAAGCCATCATAAAAAAGAAGCATTTAAATAGCACATACACTCATATATTCATCCAATCACTTACATTTCTAAAAACACATGACTAGTATCAAGCATCAGCCCCAGTAACTATATGCATTCTATTGTCTTAATGGTCTCCTTTTCAATTCTGGTTTTAAAGGGATCATATCATTTAGACCAGACCCCTTATGTGCTCTTAGTCTTAAAATCCAATGTGTCTCACTACGTTCAGTTTTATTTGCCATATCATCTAATCTCATTCCTTTCTGTTCACCTTTTTTTTATTATGCTTAGCTAGGGCACTATAATCTAAGCCCTTCCCCAGGCAGTACATATGGTCCCTGATAAGTTCACTCAACTTCCTATTTGTTTTTCCCACATAAAATTTCTTACATACTATACAATGGGTGAGATATACTAAATGTTTTGTGTTGCATGTAGCTCAGACTTGGATGTTAAAAACCTTTCCCAAGTCTGGATGTATAAAGGAGCTGGAGTCATCTATAAGTACACAATACTACACTCCCCACATGCCCTTGTACCTATCACATCATTAATTGATCTAAAATAACATATACTGATTAGTTAGCTGTTTAAAACATTCTTTACAGTCTGCTTGGTGATTTTCTGCTATTTTAAACATTTTTTAATGTCTCTCTGCCATTGTTCTGCTCTGTTAAACATTCTCTAGTGGTTCCTGCCAAAACTAGGGTAGCTAGTAGCTGTAGCATACTCCAGATACAGGTTTGCTGCATCTGGGTCTGTTTGTAATGGCTGTTTGTTCTGACCACATTTTCCAGGCCATCTTGGACAGAAAAGGGCCTTTCTCCACTCTAGTGAGAGGATGGTGCTGATTGGAACCTGTCTGGTGAAGGATGGTTGGTCTAGGACTGGAGTAAGCATCCTCACTGGTCCTTTTGAACCTTTTTAAAGTTTTTTTTTTCCAAGTTTTTAGATTCTGGCATTTAAGCCCTGCATTTCATCATGTTTCTCCTTGTTTGTCCGTCACATAGCATCATGCACTGCCAAACAATTGTGGCCCATAGCCGGACAGATTAATTCAACAATTTTTCTCTTAGTTACAGTTGTATCACCAGGATGTAGCCCTCATCTTTAGTAATTTCCTGGTCAAAGAAATACTGCTAGTGAGCTGAAACCTATTAAACTACCAACAAAAATATCCCCCAGCAGAAATATCCATCCACTGAGCTCCTCCTTGATTGATAATCCACCCTTAGTGATAACAGTCTTCAGCCTGGCATTATGGACAGTTGGACCGCCCTTGTTTCTCCTGCCAAACTTGTTGAATCGGGTCTCTTGAGGTAGTGTAGCTATTGCCTCATTTACACAGACAACCCTCTACTAATAACTCACTCTAGTACAGAGTGCGAGAGATGTAGCTACACCAAGAATCTGTGAAAAGTGAAGATGTAAATGCATTTCAAGCCCCACCCCGAGCTGGAAGTGGCAACTACACTGAAGCTTACACTAAAGCCCTGTACAATCACTTGCATAACTGTATAGATTTGTCTGTACCAGAAAGAATCAAAGCCCAAGCCCCAAGTAAAAACAAGCCGCCATGGTGGACATCCAGCACCAAGAAACTTCATAATAAGTTCAAAAAGTTGCTGTCTATGAAAACAAAGGAAAGACTCCAACAATGGAAAAGCACCCTCTTCAGCCTCAAGAGTCAAGTAAGACAACTTGTCAAATCATCTAAGGGCTTCTTTGAGAAAAACTTAGCTAGGACAGCCAACCGTAACCACAAGGCCTATTACAGCAATGTACAAAACCTAAAATGTAGGACCCAAGCAGGTGCAGAACTAGTGACCAACAGCATTACACACACTGACTCCACAGAGATAGCAAACCTGCTAGCAGATATAGCTTTGGTGAAAATTTCACTCTCCTATTCCCTCCAAACCAATCACAAACCTTGCTCCAAACCCCCCCCCCCCACCAACCTACATATCCGAAAAACAGGTTATCGAAGCCTTGTCCAAGGTAAAAAAACACAACATCTATGGGACCAAGCAGCATCCCAGGCTGTCTTCTAAACAGGCTAAACATGAATTACCATCACCATTAAGTACCCTTTTAAATCATAGTCTAACCACAGGCTTTGTTCCTACAGAATGGAGAACAGCTACAGTTATTCCCCTCCACAAAGTTGGCCTAGCAACTGACCCGAGGATTACAGACCCATAAGCCTGACCAGTCTCATCTGTAAGTCCAAGGAACGTATCATTATGGACCTCATAAATAAAGACATAAGCGACCTCCACACACTGGATCTTATCCAATTCGTCTTTGTCAAGGGCAGATCCTGCCTGTTAAATCTGGTTGAGTTTTTTTAAATTTGACCAGGGTCATTGATGAGAGCAAATCTGTGCACACAACATACTTCAATATGGCAAAGGCTTATGACAGAATTCTATACTCAGGCATTACCAATAAACAGCAAACTGAATGTAAAGCCCTCGGTTGTAAGATGGGTTGTCAAATGACACATAACCAAACACACACTATAAAAGTGGGTGATTCCAAATCAACCAGCAGACCTGCTTCCAGCATGGTGCCACAGGGGTCAGTGTGGGGCCCTGTACTCTTTGGTATATACTTCTCAGAAGTTCAGGTTAAAACTAAGGGTATGTGGCTGACCAAGTTTGCAGATGACTGCAAATTGGGTACAGTTGCTGAAAACCCAAGTGATTTCAGTATAGTCCAAGAGGGTCTTATGCAGACCAACGACTGGTGTCTTAGTCATGGTCTCAAACTGAATGCAAAGAAATGCATCATCATTTCCTTTGACACAAACAATGTCCCTTCACACTGTCAAATCAATAGCAATACCCTAAGTACCAACAAAGTTGTAAGGGACTTAGGATCACAAGTTGACTGCGACCTTAACTTCGACCATCATGTGTCTAATGTAGTAAGGACGACTTTCTACATAGCACACTTGATTAGTAAAGGCATCACCTCGAGAGCAAAAGAGATTATAACCCCTCTATACTTGGCATGAATACAGCCCATAATTGAGCATAACACCCTGTTCAGCATGTACTGTACAAAGCACCTGCAGCAACTGGAGAGACCTCAGAGGTTTCTAACAAAGAAGATCAAGGAACTTCCGCATGCACCATACACAGACCAACTGAAGTTCTTGTCACTTTACTCTGTATTGTATAGACTTCTTAGGGGAGACTTATGCATGGTGTACAGAGCAATCTCAGACCCAAACCTAATGAACTTGCTGCATATCCATAAATCAAATGGAACTAGGGCCACCTAAATATGACCTGTGACTTAAACAGGATATGCTGGAGGGATAGATTCTTCGTCCAGTGACTGCAATATCTTTGGAATAGGTTACTAATTCATGTGAAACAGAGCACCTCTACTACACTGTTCAGGAGGAACCTGGACGAGTGGATAGGGCACCATAAATTCTTACTGGGGATAGCATCCACAACCCTCCTGGTCATGGGCAGCCACTACTAAATACAATCTTGGGTATTAACTAACATTTCTATGGAATTCCATTGGGATGAAATGGCTAGGCTTGAAATGACTTCCAGGTCAATATTCTATGATCCTAATAGCTTATTGCAAATGAATTTACCACAGTACCCATTTATTTCTTTATTTTCATTTCGTAGGTGCATACGAGGCTAATAAATACATGTTTGGGATTTCTGTGGGTTGATTTTATTGAGATGCTCGTAGGATAGCTAAGACTGGGAGGGAACATACTTGCATAGATATTGTTAAGTTGTTGCTTGTTCTTATGTGATCTTAGTGAAATTATTCCTTGCTATCAATACCTGGTCACACAGGCTATACTGGTAGAGTCTTGTGTATTTGGCATGAAACTTGGGGGGCAATGCATACTATGACACATTATGAATTATAAGAGCTAGACATTTACAGTCATTTTGTTAGTTTGTGAGTTTGTTTTAATTAGTCTCTTTTCTATGTGGCAATGCAATCCAGTGTGTACTGATTTTTGGGTATTCTGTGTTACAGATCAAAGTCCATTAACGTGTTGCAGATATAAAGTATCACAGTACCAAACAAAGATGTGCACTAGATTGGTTTGTAACAGCTGTGCATTACTGAGGGATTGTGAGGGTGGCCAAATGGTTAAGGTGTTTGCCTTACAAGCACAAGGTGCAGGGTTTGAGTCTCACAAGGGATAAATTGGCTAGGCTTAAAATGGCTCGCAAGAGCAAATCTTTAAGGGTTGGGAGGGTGGCTTAATGGTTAAGGTGTTTGCCTTACAAACCCAATGTGCAGGGTTTGAGTCTCACAAGGGATAATTGGCTAGGCTTAAAATGGCTCGTAAGGGCAGTTAGCTTAGTAATAAACTATGAACCTTTGAACCTATGAGTTATACCAATGTGAATGATTAGCTGTAAAAAAATATGGACACGACAAAAAGAAAAAAAAATAGAAGTCACACAATGTGATCCAGTAGGTGCTCAATGCAGTTTGATAACTTTATCCCACAGTGGTAAAATCCTTTACTTTTTAAACTTTCCAGTTATTAATCATTTTAGTAGCAGAGGGTTTATCATATCAAGATCATTTTACAGATGGTGAACCTAATTTGGGTATGCATTTTCTAACCATTAGGTCCTAGTGTAGGATCCTATATTCATTATATATTGTCCACAAATTTCTTACATTACCAGCTTGTTTCTTACATGCTTTTACCAGAGATATTACATTAACTTAAATTGTTTGATTACATTATGCTTCAGTTGTTATAACACAGTGAGATGTCAAAAGGAGAAAATTTGATTTACTTAACATTTCCTCATGCAAAAATGAAATATATGTGAAACAAACTTTGATAAATGAAAATTGCTGAAGAAAAACAAAAAAAAATACTTTAAACCACATGCTATACACATGTAATAAAATTCAATTTAGTCCACATTACAGGAATAAAAATCGCATTATTAAACCTACCAAAGAGTTATGTAAATATTTGTCACTTACAGTCAATCTGTTATTTTATGCTTTGCTGTAATTTAATTATTGCTTACTCAGTTAAGCAAGGCTTACCAATCTTAAAACTATTTTAAGGCAAAACATGCCTTTTTGGTATTGTCATCTGGCTACTGTGATTCTCTTATCACAGCTGATGTATTGGTCGATAAATACACAAACGAGCAAATATACTACTGTAAGACTTGCACTGCAGCATAAGTCAATAAATTAATGACAGACTTGTCATACCACTGTGCATGTTTCAGATGTTCAGAATCACACTCTGGAAAAAAAGTAATCTGATTTTCACCTTTAAAAACCTGCAAAATAATTGATGATTTAATAATCACAGCAGTTCAGCTGTAGGAAATGCTAACATTATTTTAGACACGATGAGGAAAGCTGTAATTTTAGAATGTCAGTAATATGGGAAATGTTAACACTGAGTAATTTTCCTACAATGCAAATCATATTTTACAAAGCCTATAAAGAAATGTCTTGGCATACTTTGATTCTGCAAATAAAATTGAAAACACTGACAACTTAATATATAAAAAAATGAAATATACTAATGAAAAAAAATTCTATACCATATTATTTCTGCTGCTATTTTAAAAAAAACAAAATTAATCCAAATGTTTAATTAAGAGAATAACAATCAATGTAATACTACAATACAACACAATACAATGCCAGACGTATGCAAAAATGAAAATATGTATTATATCGTGCATAGCAGGACATGCCAACAGCCTATTATGTTAAGTAAAAATAAGATTTGTTAGGTTTCGAAAAAGTGAAAACATTTCATGCTTTGTCATAACATGGGAATGGTATATGAGGTAATAAAATCTATTAAAATTAGATAAAGAATGAAGAAATACTAAATTCTGATAACCCTTTCTGAGGTATTGATTATGAACATGACATTTAACACAGTACTAATACTACAACTTCAGGTATTTGCTCATTTGTTGATAGAATACTATACATATATATATGTGTATATGAATGATTGATAGGGATAGTTATTTAGATATACAGATGCATGTGTGTGTGTGTGTGTGTGTGTGTGTGTGTGTGTGTGTGTGTATATATATATATATATATATATATATATATATATATGTATATATATATATATATATATATATATAGAGAGAGAGAGAGATGCTATAAACAGCTAACATATGTTGATACTTGCTAACTGTATATACTAACTCTGGGATTGCACAACACTGAGGAAAATACAAGGTAATTTTTCATTATTTTGTGTCTTTGATCAAATGGAATGGGATCTATATATATATATATATATTCATATATATATATATATATATATATATATATATATATATATATATACGCACACACATACAGAGAAATAGAGAAAGATAAATATGTATGGATATGGACACATACACAAACATTCACAGCTATCTGTGTGTGTTATATATGTATGTGTGTTTGTGTTTGCATGTGAACGGGGGGGGGGGCTTAATTGTGTGTGTGGAGTTACATGAGTGTGTTTGTCTATATGTAGAAATGGTCGTAGTGAAAGAAGGAATGAACCTTGCCTTGAGAAAATTACTGTTGTTGCATAAAATAATAAAGGTGAGTATAACATCTCTGTCAATCATGCAGTCCTTTTTGTGAACTGTAATGAAACAATCATTGCAGGATTAGAAATTCTGATACAATATGACAAATTCGGTGACAAGTAGCAAATAAAACAGTCGCAAACTCATAAAGCTTTCACATAGTCATGAAAACTGTGAAAATATGGAACAACTGACATTATGAGTAATAAAGCAGATACAGAAAAGAAATAGATGGATTACATATTCTACTTTCCTCCAGAGATCTGAATATAAAAGAAAGGAAATATAAAATGCAGGATGTAAATTACCAGCTAAGAATTAAGACGGACTCCTACAAACTATAGAAGAAGGGAAGACCAAGCAAAATGAAAGAGGAATGATCTGTCAAACATCAATCAGCAGCAACGTAAAGTTAGGATCTTAGCAGATATCAGATCAAAACATTTTGGCTCTAAGGCTCAAAATGAAAGGCATTCAGTCCCTGTTAGTATATGCTGAAGGCTGCCTGACAAGAATAAAAAATGTGCCTTGTAGTTCTTTAGAAAATCCAGCAGGTAACAAGAGACTGAATGTATTTTCTTTATAGACATTTTATCTGTGTATCATGACTTGGGAAAATAATTTCTATACTGTAATGTAAGCGATATATGAGCATTAAATGAAACATGATTGGTTTTCTGCAATATTAGAATGAAGATTATTTAAAATAACTTTGTGGTATTTATTAATAAGAATATTTGACTAAATTCACACAGAATGGAGAAATTATAGGTTACTGTGATCCTGACCTTATTAGTGATATCAGTAAAATAAACAAAGATGGAGACTACTGCTATCAAATAAAGTCAATATATTGGTACCTCAGAACAAGTCACAAGGAATTACAGCTATCACCCAGCTATATTAATTAATAATTGCAATATACATACTCTTTTCTAAATAATAAAAAAAAGGCTTTGCCTTCAGAGTAATTCAAAGGATGTAAATATATAGGTTTCAAAGATATACAAAAAAAAAACAAAGAAACACACCAAGCCAGCAGGAATCATCTAAAACAGGATTTCAATTTTAACATACATTTTATAGATAAATTATCTTTCAGCCCAGGAAGGGAATGAGCATTAAACTTCAATTGTCAAATCAGTTCCCTTTCATCTAATTTCAGGGCTATATCAGTTTCTGTCACATGCATTTCTATTTTTTGTCATTGATCAAGTGCTGGATAAGTATAATAGAGGTGGTCCTATAGCCCTGAAATTAGATGAAAGGGAACTGATTTGATGATTATTAATTCAATTTATGGATGTATTTTAGCTTGCTGTATACACTTTGATGTTTATGTATTGATTTTTATATAGCATAAACAATTTTGTGTGTATGTTCCTTTAAGGACAATTTGAGTATGTAATTAATTGTTTAATTGGTCTTTTTGGAGGGATATTTAAATGACTTGTGGTTTTTAACTGTTGTCTGATGAAGTTTGCTTATGAAGTAAACGAAAGTGCTAACTATAATTCCTGCTGGCTTGGTGTGTTTCTTTGTTTTTTTTGTTTTTTATTAGTTTGTGTTCTTCTTTGGCTTTTAAGTTTTAAAGATATACAGCTAGACAATCAGTACAGTAAAAGAAAGTCAAGTGGACCAACTCGTGTGTGATAATTCACAGTTTGAAGAATTACATTTATCGATAGCAGTTATAGAACTTGCAGCACTGCCCTGGATCTGGGGTGCGGGAATCAAAGCTATGATTATAGTATTTATACTACAGTATTGAGCAAAAATGCAGGACCTGATGCTTATATTGTTACTTGACATTATACCTAGCACACTAATCAATAGTTAGATACACAGTGAGTTTGTACGTACTTAGAAAAAGGAGTTGTGATGCTCCTGCATTGGCCCAGTAGTCAAGAAGCCTCAATCCTCACCACTGGCAACAGTGTGGAATGTATACATTGGGAGGACGACAAGTGCACACAGTAAAGTGCAATTTCTCTTAAGAGCAAACAGAGATCATATTCAGTCTGTGGCTGGTTTTCCCTCTTTCTCCAGATCCCCAGTAAGACTCCCCACTGGCACAATTATAGGTTTGAGATCTCAGCTGAGTGGCCAATCCTAGATATCCAGTACCCTCTCTGTCCAACCAGTGCTTTGTGTCCCTGCCCAAGTAGCTGCCACACACACTCCTTGAGATTTGATTGATATACAAACACACACACCTGGGAAAGGATGGCAAAGGTTTACTAGCTATGCCCCCTTCTGCCCAGACTATAAGGTAGTTTTCACTGCCACTAGACAACTCTTATTAGCTACTTTAAGGCCCTTAGCAAAGGGTGTCCAAAACTACTGTGTAATGTTACTATTAATTCAAATGGTAGTCTGACCAAAAGCAAGGCTATTTAGGAGTGGCCTGTACAGTGTACTCTAAGAGCTTAAATATCTCTACATAGAACAGCCACAATTAAAAGGTTTAAATATGTTTAATAATAAATAATAAAAGAGCAAGACAATACTAAATAAGTAATCAGTTGCATCAGAGTTCAAAATCACAGGGGAAATATTTAAAACAGCATGCAGGACAGTCTCAAATAAATAAAGAAAACATCTAAGCTACACTTTACTATTTTCCTATCTGAATCTAAAAGCATTACTATGCCATAAAAACTTACAGCAAGGCAGGTGTAGAGGAGTGTGGATGTGCCCAGCTGATGTTGTTAGGTGAAAGACAAAATACAACATACACAGTCTCTCTCTGAGAGAGTTCTTAAATTAGTATCAGACATTACTGCTGGGTTAGGTTGGATTACATCACTTTTTGTCACCTGACTTCAGTTCCCAAGCTAAACCCCCCCTTGTCAGAAACTAACAGAATTTTAGCATCTCCCTGTGAAAAATACATCTCTCTCAGATGTTTGCAGATCATGGAAGTCATAAAACAATAAAATACTTCTACATCTTAAACCTAGTAATTACTTCTATTCAAGACAATATAAAAACTTCTAGCTCTTGACATTGTGTCTGCTACTGCACTGAAACTGAGATAACATCTCTTTTATTGCATGGTTATGAAACAATTTAATTTCAACTATTTACTCTGAATATTTTTCAAGTTAACCTCCCGTGTTCCAGTTTCCATTAAACATATACATCTAGGCAGTCACAATAGTGCAGGTACATTCCTGTTCTATTCCAATAAAGCATGCTGTAGTTACATTTTAGCTCAGTACCTTACACACACTTCTGTATAAATCATATCAGTATTCACAAATGAGATAGAATTATTTACAAATATTGCAGATAGCTGGACTGGCAGTATTTCCCTTTGTCACAGGAGTAAACAGCACCAATCACAATAAAGATGCAAACTATGTATATATGTACCACTGTTCTAGTCACTGCCGTTGAATGTCATCTGTTTAAGTGCTCTTGGATTAAAACCTTTGCTTCAGTTTACATGGCTTATTATATGGAAAACAGAAATATATTACTTGTTACTGCTATGTGTAACTTAGAGTTTACAAAGCTCTTATAAAGGTGAAACAGCTTATTTCTGGTTTTAACTTAACATTATGTGGTTTATACAAGTAATATTAGCTGAATCATGTTTCCTTAATTTTAATAAGAATGCAAATTGATGTCTGATACATATCTTACATATGAAGTTGTGAAAATAGTTCATGTACAACTTTTTTTTAGTATTATTGTAGCATTTCTTGGGGTATGGGACAAAGCTCTCTATATACTAGTAAAAAAGATATCTGATTTTTTTTCACATTTATTTTGATGGAATAGTTTTAACTTGATTGTCCATCAGACAAATTGGTCTGATTCTCTATGGTTTCTTAAGTTATAACCACAAATACTAGGAAGGCTGGACATATACTGTAATGAGGCAAATGTGGTTATGATGATAGAATAAATATGAGGCTACAGTGAGAAAGCATTGAACAATGAAAGAAGTAGACAGAAGATGCACTGTAGTTGTGCTGTATACATAAGGTAGGAGAAGGAGATATTTCAATAAGACTGAAGTATTAACATTTTCTATATGTAATGAAAACTGTAGTCACATTTACTGCTGGTGAATGTACAGAATGTACAGGTACAGCCAGATTTAAAGTAATGGAACTGATGTGAGACTTCATTAAATTTCCACATCTTTCTTCAAAGTAGGAAGCTCTACTTATATGCATCATATCATCATGCCAAAGCCGCAGCCACAGTCATTCTGTCAGAGACTATGGTTAACAGCATATTTTTCAGTTAATGCATTCTCTAAGACAGGATGGTTAACAGATTATTTTTCTGTTAATGTGTCTGCATGCACTGGGGAGATGCAGTTTTCAGGCAGTGTTTTGCAAAAGTTGCATTTATGCACCTGCAAAGGACCTCACTGAACTCCCAATCTGCTAATGGAGGGTATTTGCAGGAAGACCTCTCTGAACTCCCAATCTGCTAATGGAGGGTATTTGCAGGAAGACCTCTCTGTGCTCCCATTCTGCTTATGGAGAGTCCACTCAAACATTCTACTGTATTTCACCCTATCTCTTTTTACATTTTGTAAATATTGTTTACTTTAAATTTAAATTTAATTTAATTTATTTATTTATTTTACATTTGTTAACTGGGTTAGTCCAGCTGAGCATTAGCTTGTTTTCAGTTGAGACCTGAGGAGAAAAGCTCCGCAATCAGTATTAACATTTTACATAAAGTCAGCAAGAAAATTGCATTGGTAGCTAAAGCAATTAGAGAAATAAAATTTTATAATAAAATTTTACAGAAAACAGTTGGGAACAAATGTTAGAGATCAAACTGCAAAAAGCATTTACAACAAATCATACAGAAAAGCAGTAGAGTACAATGTCAGAATTTTTACAACAAAAACGTAGGTACAATGTCAATGTAGGGAAACAGTGTTCATTATTTCTAAGCAGTTATATACAGTATAGGTACAGATGGAGTAGTAAGTTAATGTAGAGGTTAAGCAATGAAACAGAGAGGGAGATGGATATTAAGAGAGACAGTGGAAGAGAAATGAGGGATAGGAGACAAGCTAGGGTTAGTTAGGTTTGCATGCTTATAGTATTCTACACTGATTCTTGTATGTAATGCCTCTGTATTACTGTATTAAACTTTTATATTTGTAACCTGTGTTATTGCTATATATATTGTTTATATTCTGTAATCTTTTTTCTGGGGCTTTTTTCCCCCAGGACTCTGCTGAAAACGGACACCAGCTGTCCAGTTGGTCCATCCTGGTAAACAAATGTTAAATAAATAAATAAATAAATACATATTAAACAGCAATGGACAGCTAGCATGGCTCAGATTCCCTTGGCTTCAATCCATTACTGCCACCTTCAAATTATTTATGGACATGTTGGTGTTTACATGGTTAGTGAACATTGCACTTTAGTTTAACATCGAAGCAATGTATTCGTTGTAGAAAAGTACTTGAGCAAATTCAGCATTTACTGTCATTATTCTGACAAGTTAGAAAAGTTTGATGCCATGCTCTTCTCCCAATGTGAGCAGTCTTTGCTTTTCAAAAAGTAATATATATATTATTTTTTGTAATTCACATCTCAAGGTATCATAAACTAAGATGATTCTATATTAATTTTCCTTCAGTTTTCTAAAAAAAGAAAATTAAAATAACATAATGTTTCTATTCCATGAAGTCCATGAGCAAGGAATGCTTCTACACATAAAGACTGAAGTTAACGGCCTGAGAGCTGAGCATGGCTACAGCTGTTAGAGAAATATGTTTATGGCAAATGAAGCAAAGATATTTCATTGTTTGCTTCCTATTTTTCAGATAATTAATTCAAGTATAAAGGATTAGTCCAGATAAAATCACTTTAGCTAGATGATCTAGGAGATGGCTAAGTGCTCTTATCCATCTACATACTTAACCGAATACGCTACCAGAACCATCTACAAGGCGTCTTCATTTCTACCACAAGGAGTGTATGAGAGAATGAGAGAGAGAGAGAGAGAGAGAGAGAGTCTCAGAAATCTGCAAGCTAAAGTGATTTTATCTTGACAAACCCTTTGAACTCTACTTTTTATTAGTCCTGTCACCCTCTGGGTCACAGGGGATACAAGACTTCACTTGAATCCTTTGGATTATCTCTGTTTTCTATTCATCCTTTGCATCCCCATGGAGTTACCCATTTGACAGAATCCCTTTAAGTAGACCAACAACAATATGGAAACATTACTTAAAAATCTTCTGAAGAAACCTTCCTGGATAAACATAACCCAGCCTGCCAGGCATGATTACCATACAGACAGCTCACCAAAAGACAACATCTAACATGATCCTATGGACAACTTTCTCTTCCTCAAGAAACAACTAAAAAGACTGAAAGGACTATACTAGGAAGACATTTACCTCAGGAAGACTACTGAAAAAGAATTGATTTCTAGGGGACTAGAGCTGTTCAAGAGACCCATGTGGAACAATGTGGAGGAGGACTTAATCAGAGAATGGGAGACAGTTTTAAGAGATACTAGTCTCAACCTGATTGGGATCCTACTTAGGCATAAAAAACCAGCAAGATCCAACTATAAGCAGCATCCAAAACCTAGAGAATTTATGCAAGGACAACCCTGACTCCCCTTCCAGATTTTTAAATCTTGAAAACAGAATCACTGACTTTGAAAGCAATGTTAAGAAGAAGAAAATGCAAAAAATAAACAGGGACTTAAGGAACAAGCTGAAACCACAAAACCATCATTCCTTGATCAAGAGAAGGAGATAACCATGTAGACGCAATAGTGGGAAACATTTTCTAGCCACTGGAAGCATGACAAAACTCACCACTACCTCAAGCATGATTTTTGAACCAAAAGGAGCTTGGCCACAACCACTGCTGACCAGAGTGATGTGGAAGGAGACAGTAGGCAGTAGGCAAGATTTTTACCATGGCCACCATGAACCTGGACCTGACTAAGGTGCACCCAGCACCTACATGAGTCAGCAGGACATGATAAAAACAACACATAGGGAGACACCCACCAGGTGGAACTGCCAAACCTCAACAGTGAGGCACACAACAGATCAGCCCTTCATCTTGGCTGAAAGGTCTCCACAGAGGCACCAAGAACAGAAGAAGGTCCTGGAAAGGGACCAGGGAGTTGATGGACTCAGAGAGACTGACACAAAAGAAGGGACACACCAGAACCAACAACAAAATAGTACTAAGCACAGAAACCACTTGAAAAAAACATTGACTCAGTTACAGCAAGAAACCTTAGATAAGGGTCTGACTATTACATCATTGGTGGAAACAGGCATAGATGGCAATCTGTATGTGAGGAAACTGAATCTCAAAGTATTCTTCAATGACAAAGAAAAGGATAGAAGCAACACTGAAATGACAATGGTATAAAATGGAAAAAGCACAGTGATGTTTACCCACCTGTGCACCCCATTCTCAGTGTGTATGAGAGCAAATGTCAGTCTGATACCCTCAAGGACTCTCGGTAAACTATCCTAAGAAGAAGTTATATAACATTAGCAAAGAGAAACTGTCTGCTCTAAAAAATATGAGCAGAGATAGGACTCACAGTCATAAAGGTGGATAAGGGAGGAGGCATCTTAATCACAGATACAGCTGCTTATACCTGCAAGACTGAGACCATGTTTGACAAGAAGTTTTACAGTAATTATCATTTTAACACTGTGAATGTTGCTTATAATAATTTAAAAGAGCATCTAAGAATGAGGATGATTTACTAGATGCCAATCATGTTACTTTTTCATCACCCCCCCCCATCAAAAATACCAAGCTTTTTTGGAATCCCCAAACCCCATAAGAATATTTCTAATCATCCCTACAGAACAGTAGTAGCAGGAGGGACATTAGTTCTAGGAAGGTTATTGGATCTAACCCTTGGGAACAATTACTTTATGTTTGACAATAGGTTTTATAAGCAAACTACTGGAATAGCTATGGGGGAGGCCATGGACTTAAGCCTGGCCAATGTGACTCTTGGAAAATGGGAGGAGGAGGCAATGCTATCTTCATTTCATTTATTCTCTGAGACGGGGTAAAGCCACACTGAATGTCTTTTACAGCCACATCACTAATTCCACTGACTTCCTGAGATTTACAAACTCTCACAGCAAAACCTCGGTCAGCTTTTTGGATATAACCATATCCAAGGACACTGAAAATAAATCTTTCTCCAACAACCTGCTCAGAAAGCCAGCTGGGGTTAAATGCTGCTGCACAGTAAAAGCATGCATTCCCAGATCACTAACAGAAATGTTACACACTCTCAGGGAATGGGAACTGCATGCGTCTCCAAAGAATTTAGAGATTTTGTCATAAATCTAATCAGCCTACACCAAGACTTCTTGGCTATGGGGTACAGCAATGGATTACTGATTTTCATCCTCAACCCCATCAGAACTTTAAAAGAGGCAGAGGACCCATTTTGAGGGACTCCCCTGGGAAACTCCAAGGGATCAGAAGAAACCAACATCAGGATACACAGGAGGATAAAAGGGAGACAAGAAAGGCACTCAGTGGCACCCCACCTTTACAGCGAACTACAAAACAATCAGAAAGATCATGACCAACAACTGGGTAATGATCACCGACAATAAACAACTGTAACAACAACAAAACTCCTAGTACCTAATCCTTGTTTTGTTTGTAAGAGAGCTGGGAACATTAGGGAGTGGGTAGAGTGCAAATTCTGACCTAAGGAGGAGAAGAGACGAACTTACCCCTGTGGCCCCCTTTTTGCACTTAATGCAAATACATGAGCAACAAGGATTACTTCTTTTGTCACGTATTCAGAAGAAATCAACAGCACTTGCTCTGGTAATTGTAATACTGCATTTCTAATATACCATGTACAGTGGAATGGCTGCAGGTGTTTTTACATAGGGAAAACTAAACAAATTCAAAATCGGGGCACCACACCACCTGTCTGACATAAGACTCTACATCCTCAAAAAACAACTAGCAAACCTCAGTCATGATTTCCCGACCATGGGGGTCTCTACTTCCACTTCCATATCATGGACAAGCTCACTATGGGGCCACTCAAAAGAAACAAAAATGCATCCTTGAAAAAATGTAATTAAGCTGACAGATTAGGCTGGATACCCAAAACCACCCTGGTCTAAACTTAAGAATTTCCATTAAAGTCTGCTTTCACTTCAGAATCTAAACTGTAAATCATACAGCTAAAACATCTGTACTGTTTAACCCAAATATGGACATAAACTGTTAATTAACCCTAATTGCTGCTTTTAATATAAAAAACCCAATGAAGAAATATGATTTGTAAATCACAGCATCTATCTTGGTGTGAGGTTAAAAACAAGAACACTCATCCATCTACCTACTTAACTGAATAAACTACTTGAAACTTCAACAAGGTGTCTTTATTCCTCACACAAAGAGAATATCAGTGAGATAGATTCGCTAACTTAAGTTATTTTAGCTGAACTAACCCTTTGTACTTTATTTCTTGTTAGTCCTGTCACCCTCTGGGTCACAGCTGAGATACCAGACTTTACACTAGCCTTCTGATAATGGGTACATGCATGAGGTATAAGAAAGATACATGCAAACAAAATAAAGTTTTCAATATAAAATTATACTAACAGGTATTCATAAAATGCTAACATATGCCACAAGGAGGTCTATATTTTGCAGAAGGGGAAACAACTATTTTTTTTTCATTCCCACAGACATATTTCTGAAAATCAAAATAAAGCATTATGCTCCATCAATTACCCCTAACCATGTGTGACAGACATAAGGCTCACTAGGTGTGTATAAAATGGAATGTCAGATGCTTGCCCAAACTCCTGGTGTATATTTTGTACAGCTGGCCCATTAAAACATTTTAAGTGATGAAGTGGTTATGGTCCATTCAAACAGCTTAACTGATGAAGTGGTACTGGTCCATTCAAACATTTTAACTGATGAAGTGGTACTTGTCCATTCAAACATTTTAACTGGTACTGGAAGGTCTAAGTTGGTGGGGCTGGGTAGAGAGGTATGGTATGAAGCATAGTTCTGACACCAGCACCATGGCTGTTATCACACATGTTCTCTTTGATGCTCCAAAGCTTTAGCATTACTGGAGTACTGCAGACTTGTATAGAATTTATGGTACAGGGTTCCGCTGTTCTACCAGAAAAGTGTTGTGAAGCACAGCATGGCCAACAGTCTTAAAAAAATGGCAATTTAGGCAGAAGTAAATGGTTTATAGATTTGTAATTTGTATGAGTGGGATAAGGATAAAGATAGTGTATAATGCTTAAATTAATCATGGAGGGTACTAGGCTTTGAAAAATGACAGTGAGGACACTTAGGGTAAAAATTAATTAACAATTGCTGAGGGATGGTTAAGTTCATGAAGATTATATATTTGAAAGATGACATACTACTGATGGTACGAGAACAGAGTATGTTCTGCATATGTAAATGAAAATGTGCTTGTGCTAACCTTACTGCATGGATACGTGAGACAAAATGGGGAAGCTAACTTGGTTCATGCTTTAAAAGAAGAATATAACACAATATGCGTTTTACTGATATAATTCTGAAACAGAGATGGAAATCGCATACTGCAGTTGAGTTTATGCATGTTGTGGATGGACCATGTCTAAAAAGTGTTGCTAAGATGTATGACACTAAGCACAGATGAGAAATCCAGAGGCATGGGGATAATAAACTGTAACCTATGTTACAGTAATGTTTATATATTTGGAGTGGGGATGTCCATAACACATTCTGCTGAAAGTTTCTCTCCAGTGAAGGAAACATATGGGTGTCAGACTGCTTACAGTCAGAGGTGCTATGATATAGAATGGGGTAAAACTCTTTAAAGTCATAAGGCATAGAGAGTAATGCTGCTTTACCTGGGAAAATATGGTGATGTATGATATAATAGCATTACTGCTGGGGGGGGGGGATCAGTATGCATTTGTTTGTGAGTGGTGGGTCTGTGCATACTACACTGTCTTCTATCCACAATGCCAAAGAGATGAAATGTAGAAGGTCAAAGTAGTTTGAAATGCAGTCATACTAATCAATTGCAGTTAGGAGGCATGTATAGAGCTTTTGTGCTGGAGATGAGACTTGAATGAATTCTACACTGAGAATGAATCAGGCAGGAATGATGTTACACAGACATGTATGTATGTATGTATGCATGTGTGTATATATATATATATATATATATATATATATATATATATATATGTGTGTGTGTAGTTTATACATACATTTATTTTAACATTCTGTATTTGGTTCTCACCAAAAAGGGGTATATTTCTGTACTTAGAATTTAACACCTTTATATTGAGAGTGTTTTCTTAAGATAAACACAGACACACAGAAATGCACGCATACACACACATGCATATATATATATATATATATATTTATATATATATATATATTTATACAGTATATTAGCGAATTTACGTTTTACCGAAGCGTAAATCCGCTAATATAATTGCGTGTAGGTGCGTTTTATCGAAAAAGCACTTTTGCGTAATAAAGGTTAAAAATAGAGTAGTAATGGGGGATGCTGATTGAAAACATGCTGTTTGCATGTTATATTAGTTGTACATCAACATTTAGTGTTGATGTACAACTAATAGGACTTTACAGAGATCGTAGTACAGTGGGGATGAGGGAATGTTCCCTTTTCCCCATTGTAGTGCGATCTTGGAGTGAGAATATTTAAGTGGGGTGGTGGGGGCACAGCCCCCCACATGGGGGGTGCAGGGGGATTGTCCCCCTCCATAAAAGTGTTTTTAGTAATTTTTGTTTCTTTTTTTTTGAATGGATTTACATGAAAGTGTGTTTTCGTTAAAATGCACTTTCGTGTAAATGCATTCACGGATTTATGTTTCGCTGAAATGTAAATTTGTGAATAGATAGTAGATCCATCTACATACATATGTATATATATATATATATATATATATATATATATATATATATATATATATATATATAGTTATATATATATATATATATATATATATATATAGTTATACATACATTTATTTTAACATTCTGTATTTGTCTCCCACCAAAAAGGGGTACATTTCCGTACTTAGAAGTAAATACCTTTATATTGAGAGTGTTTTCTTAAGATAAACACAGACACACACAACTACACACACACACACACATATATATATATATATATATATATAGATATATAGATAGATTTATATATATATATATATATATATGTATAAATACACACAGACATGTACGAGTCAATGTAAATTGGTAGAAGACACATTTGTGTGGCACAATTCATCTAAACATTTGGATTAAAAGCACAATTGTTCAACACATCTGTGTGAAAATATCTGCTCTAACCACATTCAATTGACAGATATGAAGTACTGACAGATACTATCAGGAAATACGCTACATGGCACAGAGTATTTACCATAAAATGCTTAAATGCATATTACTGGTGCAGTATCTAAGTGTACACTTACAGTAATTCCCTGTTTTGAGAACCTCATCCCATCTTAGAATTGTTGCGATCATAGTGCAGGTACATATAATTTTTGGAGTCTAGTGGTTTGCCCACTTATTAGGGGAATACAGGGGTGCTTCCCCCCTAAAAAAAGTTACACAAATACATCTGTGTTGTCAGTTTTCTTTTTTCATACAAACTGTTTAGACCAAGTATTTTCAAACCAATCAGTTGTCAAGCAGTTGTGTTTTAAATTAAAATTTACAGATAACTTGTATTCAACCAACTTGCATAAACTCATATGCATATATACTGATAGATAATTCAAATGACTGAAAATGTGACTGAAAATCGTTTCATAGAGTCACAGCTGAGTGAAAAAAGTTATTCACCAAACATACTTTAATGTCCATTTACCATTCATCTTTGTCCACTTCTCCTACATTTTTTTAAATCTAAGGAACAGAATTGAGAAATGCAAATAAAAAATTAAAGCCTTCTTAAAATTGTTCTTCTCTTTTGTTTACAAACTGATAATCTGTTTATCAAAAAGGTTTTTTTTCTTCTTCTGCATTAGCCTGTGCTTTTTTAAAGTACATGCATAAAGGGAAAATTGAAAGGTAAGTGAATCAATCTTAGCAGAAGAGAAAATGAGTGACATCTCACATTGTAAGGCAATGTTCATCTTTCTAACACCAAAGCTGTCCTCCCACTCTGTATTAAACTTGAATTATTTCTGTTTGACTTTCATCCAGCAGTGATGCCATTTATCTTAAGCAACAGTTGCCTCTAGAGATTCACAGACTTTTTATCTGAGCCAAAAGCCATGCCATAGTCACAGAGAGAGATCAGTACTAGTTTATCTTTTGTCGGTCTTCACTGTAAGATTTTCATAAACCTCCTTACAAGTCACTTAACAATAAATATCACCATGTTATCCAATGACACTTCGTCTGAGATTAGAAAATGGTGCACAGAGTAATTCATATAACATTCTTTCAAGACACAGCAAACAGAAAATAACTACAAAATGAACACACATTAAAGAAGTGTTACATGAAGTACAGTTATGTAGCTATTTGAAAATGACCGCCAGAAACTGTAATTCTTTCTCAAGCTACAATGCAGTCAGAATACATCTGTGATGCATTTGCAGATGCTATCTTGGAGTTTTCCTGTAAATACTAGCAATGAAAATAAAATATATATATATATATATATATATATATATATATATATATATATATATTAATTGAAGGTATGTATTCTAGAGTATTATATAAATTGCCAAATGTGAAACATGCAGCAAACCAAAGCTTGAACAGTGATTAGCATTTTATTACTATTATGATTATTATTTTATCAATCAGATTCCATTATCCTTCTAATCATTATTTCAACACTCACTCTATAAATCAATTAAATATCATTAGCCTGTGGCTAATCCTGCAATGTAGACATTGTAACTCTGACTGTACCCTAAATTATCTGGGCACCATTAGCATCCTGGGAAATTAAGGATCTGGTTGTGGAAGGAATGTGACTGAGAAAAAAACACCAGCTTTCCCCTCAAATGGTGAAAGTTTTTGGCATTTAATTTTGCATTTGGTTTGTGGGATGAGTAGGACACTTGACACAAAGTATTAGAACAAGTATGTGGAAGCATGGACCTGAAAAAGAATGCATACATTCTAGTTGGTGCACTGAAGTACACACTTACAAAATGACCAACATAAAGGCATTGCATCATGTCTTCCAAGAAGGGGAACAGGGACAGTTTGTGTTAGGATCATTAATGGTTCTACTACAAGACCTCAAGCCCAATGTGCTTGAAGTCCAGTGTTTGGAAGACAGGGACTCAAGCAACGCAAAGCTCATACAGACTTTCACTCTATGTCAAACTCGAACATGAGTTAAGGTAAGCAACTGCTGTGCCTTACCTGGGCACATTATTCAAGACTGACTTAGATAAGTGTGCAAGACATATGGAGGAAGTGTGAGGGGGTAGTAGTGGGGGTTAGGCCAGTGTTCAAGAAGGGCATTTAGGTTTAGGGAACTGGAGGGGAGTTTTAGGGTTAGAGAGTGGGAAGTGAGTTTTAGGGTTAGGGAGTGGGTGTTTAGGGTTCAGGATCATCAGGAGAGTTTTAAGTTTAGGGAGTGAGAGAAGGGTTTAGGGACAGGAAGAAGTTGTGCAATTAAGGTGTAGAGGGTAGATTTTTAGGTGTAGGGAAAAAAGTGGGGATTTTATTTTTTCTTTCAGAATCAATTTTTATTGTACAACAAAACTGAAAGCACACTGCAATAATAAAGAAGAACGCATTATCTTGCATATCAGACAGCACTTTGAGACTAAAAGAATATCAAAACTGACCATCAAAACTGTCTATCTCTGTGACTTGCTTAGTATAAGAAGAACTATATCTGTGCAGTTCTACCAAAGAACAATTCTTCAAGTCTATCTGAGAACTTTTCCAGTTCTTGAAAATATCAGATAACACTGCCACTACTGTAACCCTTATTTTATGTAACTGAGCTCTGGGAATCGGAAAACAAGGATCCACCAACTTGAGCAGTCAGAAGGTAACATTATTCCATCCATGAATGGAAATTAATGGCGCCTTCACACTAGCAACATAAAGCATTCTCCAGCCATTTTTGATTCTTAGCATTCCCAAATCATATGGAAAAAATCTTCCTCTTCTTCCCCACAATACAACCAAGTAGCATTGGTAGACCATCTACTCTTCAATTTCTCAGGGGCATACTGCCAAGTATTAATCATCTTAATAAAAACAAGTAACTCAAATTGAGGAAAAACTGAATTGCAACATTCCCTCACCACCACCATCATATTTCCCTTCGGAAAGTCCTACCAACCTTATGTGTCATATGTTCTCACTGCTTCCTGCCTTAGACTGTAATTTCACTAATCATGTGATATAGCATTGGTATTTAAACCTTGTAGAGGGGATTAATTAGTTACATTTTACAAATGCCTATGAATCAGAGCTGTTTTGTAGGGTCCATATTAGAACATCGAAGTGTCAGAACTTCGAATGTTCTAATATCGAACCCAATTCAGCGAACGCTGATAACATCGAACATTCAGAACAGCAAATTTTTTCCTAGGGAAAAAATGTGCTTTTCCAAAACACATACACACAACACAAGCACATCAAACAAACAGCAATCCACACACATACACCTAAAATCTTACATCTAACCCTACACTAAACTGTACATACACCACTAACTATCCACTTACCTTAACCCTAACCCTAAGGTCCATCACTATCACACACTCACCACACCCGTGCAATAATCCTAACTCACCTACCCAGCCCTAACCCTCACGTCCACACAATCGCACACTCAGCTGACCCGCGTCCTAAGCCTTACTCACCTACCCCACCCTAACCCTCATGTCCACACAATCACACACTTACCTGAACCCGACCCGTAACATTCCACCATGGCTGAAAATAGCGAAGCGACAGAAATGGACAACCAAATTCTTTCCCTCTGAAAAAAATTCAGTTTTCTGCAATGTCGATATTTTCAGCATTCACTGAATAGGGTTCGATATTAGAAAAGTCGATGTTCTGAAACTTCGATGTTCAAATATAGACCCGTTTTGTAGATTATTAAGGTCTGCTCTAGCCAGTTCATCAATTTTGAATGTTAACTGTAAATATTGCTTCCAAAATATCTTGTCTGAGCTATTTAAAATAGAGAAATATTTCTGCCAAAACTGGCTAACATAAATAATATCTATATTTATCAAATTCTGCCAGCTCTTTGTAGCTCGCCCAATGTGAAAGCCTTTCTTAAATCACATTGTCATCCAACTTAACAATGAAAAAGAAGAAATTTCCAGTGTTTGCTATTTCTTACTTGTTTAATCCTCTGTATTACATTTGTGTTTATACTCTTCAGATGGATAATAAAAGTACTGCATGAACTAGTGATATGGAATTAGTGACTTTATACTAATACATGTTATTATCATCTAATATTTGCAAACTATACTTATTTCTGAATGAATTTCTTAAAATCTAAGGAAACTACAGTGCAATGCTTCAACATAGTAGATGTATGCAGAAAGAAGAACAAAAATGCATTTAATCGGCCCTACTAATATAATCTTTACACAAGTTAGCTTCTATACAATAAGTTGTTGCAACCAAAGCTTTTACATTCTGGAGTATTTTGTTAGCTCTAAGCAAAATGGAGACAAAGTATTATTGCATTACTCAGTTTAAAGGGGGAAAAACAGTGGTCATTCAATTAAGACAGGCATACTGTGTGTAAGACTATCTATCAAAACTTGTTTATAATGCATTTACAGCAATACACTAGTGAAAGGGAGTCTATTTGATAGTTTGAAGACAAACGTTATATTAAAATACAGAAACGCCATGCTGTCACATACATACACACAGCGATACATTCATACACATGCACAAACACATGCATACATATTTATGTTGTGGAAAAAAGTACAACAATCAGATAAATGTTTTCTGTTTTATCAGTGAGAAAGCAAAATGCTAAAAGGTGCTGCAGCACAACCACTTATAGCCACTCTCAGTAAACAGGGTTGGCTTGTCCTGACAGAAACACAGACAAACAGAGGCATGTGACATTGCAAATATCTATCCTATCAATAATACCAAGCTACAGAATGCAACTGTAAAACAAGACAAAATATGTACAGTAGTGTGTGAGAATGAGCAATGTCCACAACTCCACTGTTCATTTTTTCTAGTTACTGCTAACAGCAAAGGCTCTCACTATGGATCAGTCATCCTCTGCACAGAAATCTGATAGAGCAGTCTTTTCTCAAATACCTGTTTGTGCAGATTGTTTTATAGTAGCGAGTAAAGGCCAGAAGGGGATTGCCACTTCAGTATATCTACATTCCCACCCTGGCATTACATGTGGCCTTACACAATTAAACTCTGTAAGAATAGAGCAATCTTAAGGTTAAGGTCAGATGACAAAACATAATTCCATTGCTCGGGCCTGCCCTTCTCTAACACCGCTTGCATGCTGCATCACTCAGAGCAAGTCATTCCCTAAGATATATTGCTATATTACTAGTACCTTTGAGTCGTTACCTCATTATGTACCATCTGCACCATTTAGAAGATGGAGACTAACACATCCTCCTTCCCAAATGCATCTTTTCATGTTCATAACTAAGGGGTTTTCATCACTACCCTAGGAGATAATCTGCTGATACTGCAAACTATTTTTATATTCTAGCTGCAACTAGTAAGCCCTCCTTTCATCTAAATTAGATGACAGGTCCGCTGCTTGATGTGGAGTAACCCACTTTGATAGTATGTGACTGGTTTGTGAGCCAGTTGACAATCCATGTTACAACAAAGGGGTTTATATTCAGTTTGTTAAGTTTACTGGTAAAGCCTGAGTGTGGGGTTGTGTCAAAGGCCTTTGCCAAGTCGAGGTATTGCTGTGTGCACAGATTAGTGTTCATTAATGGCCCTGGTCGCATTTTCAAAGAAATCTACCAGGTTTAACAGGCAGTGTCTGCCCCTGATGAAGCTGAATTGGGTAAGATACAGGGTTTGGAGGCATACTTCTCAACTTTACAGATTTCCGTAGAATGTCCAGATTTTTGCCTCATATTTTTGGTACATTTTGCCTCAGACAAGGGTTTAATGAGTTGGTTTTCAGATATGTAGGGTGCAGGGAAGCTTGGGGGTAAAGTTTGTGATAAGTATGTAGGGGATAAGGGGGTGAAAGTTTCCCCAAATTTGTCCACTATGAGGATTTCTATCACTGTGGAATCAGTGTGTGTGATACCATTAGTCACCAGTTTAGCACATGCTTGGGTCCTACCTTTTTAGCTATGTACATAGCTGTAATTGGCCTTATGATTATCCTTGTCTGTGATTGCTAAGTTTTTCTCAAAGTTATCCTTAGAGGATTTGACATGTTGTTTTATTTGCCTGTTGAGGCTTCACCTTAGTTTTCTTAGAACGCAACCTTTTCTATTTGTTGTAAAGTTTGTTGATGCTGGATGCCCATCAGGGTGACCTTTTTTTTTCATCTGGGGCAGTGTCTTTGATTCTATCTGGAACAGCCAGGTCTATACACTTATACAAGTGATTGTACAGGAATTTCGTGTAAACTTTGGTGTAGTTACCAATTCCAGCTGGGGTGGGCCATGCAATGCATTTATTCCTACACCTAGGAGGGTATGATTTGCTTGGATGAAGTTATTTAGTCTGACTTTTCCCTTTGTTAGTTCTGGTGTTAGTGCCAGTTCGAAGGTGACTGATTTGTGGTCAGACAGTTGCTGTAGTTCATCTGTTTGTCATGTTACTGAGGAACAGATCTAGTATGTATGTTTCTCTCGTTGGGGTTTGAACAGTTTGTTCCAGGGCATTTGAATTAACAAAGTCAAGGAACTTTTGAGCTAGTGAGTTAGGGCTAGAGTAGGTTTCCCAATTGATAGTGGTATAATTGAAATTTCCCGTGACCTGAGTGTTTAGCAATATTTGGATTGATTCCAGTTTATTCAAGTAGTCCATGTGTGCATCATGATCCATGGAGGCGGATCTATAAATAGCTATGACTTGAATGGGGTCTTACCCACAGTAATCTGAACTTGGAGTAACTCCATGGAGTTGTCCCATCTAACTAGCAGGGAGGTGAATTTTTCTCTAGTATAGATAGAACAGTGTCTCTTTTGGTTCATATATTCATTTTGTGATCTGAAGGTGTGGAAGGCATTGTGGCTTGCAAGGCTAGGGCACTGTGCAAGGCCTTGAAACAGGTTCTGTGACTGCACAGACATCTACATCCTCCAGTGATAGAAGTGCTTCTAGGGTGAGCAGTTTTTGGTTAAATAAACCTTTGGTTTATTTTTATTTGGTTTATTTGGGTTTTTGGTTTTATTTTTGTTTTGCTTTAACAGCACAACCCTTGTTTTGTTATGGTTAGCAATTTTCATGTCAGCATTTTGTTTTTGAGACCTTGCGTAAAAAAAGCAAAATGGGGGAGGCAAGCGCTTTTGCCAGCAGCCAAAAGCTGAGTAGTGCCGGGTGCAAATCATCTCTGACAAAGTGGCCAGGTTTGTCGACCATGTCACCCCAGGTTGACAGAAACACCAAAAGCTAAGCCAATTACTGAAACTGATAATTTTTTGTTTATACTGTGGCATCATTCCAGGGGAGGGAATATGCTGCTCATGGCTAAGGACATCCGTGCCTGGGACACATACTCAGAGAGCTCAGTCATATCTCTTCTTAATGTAATCCAGTGAGGTACATCTCAGATTGTTCACTGCAACATGAGCTATGACAAAGTCATAATGGTACTTGTTGCCAAGAGACCTGAGTGCATGTGTGATCTGACGAATCCTGGTACTGGATAGACAGCTGACCATGACTTTCTCATCTCACCTTGTAAGTGGGATATCTGTGCGTCTCATTAAGGAGTCTCCAATGACAAGAAAATTTGTTTTTTGAGTGTCATGCATTAAGGGTTTGGTAGGTGAGACACTGGTGTTGTTATATATCTTGGATGCTGTGGGAACTATGTTACTTGTAGTAGTCTTTTACTTTGGAGGTCGCTGGCTTACCTGTAAGTTTATTTTAGAGAACCTCTGGGTTTGTTGATTTATGTATTGGATGCGTACTATGTGTATGAGTAGTGGTATTACGTGCATGAGTAGTGGTGGGTGAGGTGACAACCTCTTCAGTGTTACTATTTTGAGTTTGCATATATTGGAACTACTACTGATTTCTTAAAGTTCACACACACCAATGATTTTAATATGATTTCTTTCCCAGACATCCTTTTACTCAAGGACTATCATGATAAGAAGTTTGCTTCAAAGATTTTTTGAAAGAATACTTATTCCAACTCTCTACTACATTGTTCTAGCACCCACCCTATGAAACAAAAGAAGGCTATTGTAAAAGGTCAATTCATGCGTGCAGTTTGTATGGTGTCTTTAATGGATGAATTTGTGAATGAATGTAACACGCTGGAAGGAATGTTTCTAAGAAGAGGTTACTCCTCACAAACTTATCATTATCATTATGCTTGATGTTGTCAACAAAAGGGAGAGAGGTTTTTACCTCCCCTTACTTTCTGGTGATAGTACATGCATTACCTCACTTTCATCCAACATACATGACACTAGTATAGTGGAAGGAAGTAGAGATTTTATAACCTCATTTTATTACTGTTTTTACTGATGAGAGCTTCAAAGGACATTTTATTGAAAAAAACGGTCCATTCTTAAACATGAAAAGAACATTAGATCTGTGATAGGCTCACAACCTACTATTGTGTATAAAAAAGGAAATAATTTAAAGAACATTTTTGAAACTTTTTCACCAAAAACCTGGTTCTTTGAATAAGTGTGGTAGATGTAACTACTGTAAATTTGTAAAAGAAGGAAATATATTTTGTGCCAACAATGTGGAAATTAAGATTAGGCAGAAATATAACTTGTTCAGAGAAAGTAGTATATTGTGCATGTGTGTTTCTATGTTGTCAAGACTGACCGGAAGCTGAAGAACTGCATCTACGGACATTTATATGATATTAAAAATACTAAAGACACCAATGCACTAAGTAAGCATATAATGGAGAACAACAATCATACATTTGTATTCTTCATTATAGACAGTGATGTGATGTGATGAGATCTGATGAAGCGTAGTTTTAACTACGCGAAAGCGCTTATCATTTTTCTTGTTATATGGAATAAAGTTTTACTTCTACTTTTGCACTACGGAGTTACGGAGTTTAATTTCAAACAACATCGTGGTGAGACCAACTTCTTTTTGTTTGATCATTATAGACAGTATCAACAGAGGAGGAGCATGGTCACTATTGCTGGAAAAAAGGAGAATAATATTGGCAGCTACACTTGGGAACTGGCAAGGCTTAAACAAAAACATTTCAATCAGCTCCTTAATGAAATGAAAGTTATTGGAGAGGTAGTATGACCTCCCAAATAATTACTGTTTAATATACCATGTTATGCACACAGGCATTATTTTTATTTTACGTGGTTTAAAATGTTGTTTTATTCTATTTATTACATACCATCAGTCTTTTTTAAATTTGTAATTTCATTTTCTATTTAATGTATTTAACTTGTATTTATACTGCTGTGGGGGTTCTGTGTCTTGCAGTCTGTTGCTATATTTAGGATTTCATTTTAATTTACTCTTTTCATCAACAGTTAATGTAAAGTCATTTATCTGCCCTGATCAACTTTAAATTATGTCACTTCCTGTTTGGTATGTATAAAAGGAAGTATCTATGCTTTAACTGTTGTCTGATGAAGTCTAGATTATCTAGACGAAAGCATTTATCCATTTTGTTCCTTGATTTATGCACTGATTCAATTAAAGCGGTTTTGTGATTTATACTACTGAGTTATTCATTTTTGTGAGTGGGTCCAATCCAGCTGCTTCACTTGGGCTACTTTTGTTTTTTTGATTGGTTTGTGCTTCTGTTTGACTTTACATAACAAAATATACTTGGGTGCAGGGGATTATTTGTAGAGATTATATAATACCCTTTTCACTTCCACCTTTTTCTTAAAAAAAATTCCTGAAGTTCCACCCAATCATAATGAACAAACAGGAATTCAAATGCAAAAGCTGCTAGAAAAAAAAAAAAAAAATCAAAGAGGTCCAACCAAACCATACAAAATCCACAACTTATCCAAGGTTCTTTTTAGTGCTGCCAAAGAAAACAGGGTACTGGAGACCAACTTTTGGTCTCAGCAATTTAAACAAGTCAGTTCAATGCACCATTTGTGTGGGTTTTCTCCGGGTTATCCGTTTTCCTCCCATGTTACAAAGACATGTATCTGGATCTGGTTATCTCCCCGGACCACCGCTGAAAATTGGCTTCTTTCCAAGTCAGACTTTCCCGGTAAACAAATATTAAATAAATGTTAAATAAATAAATTGGTCTGCAGATCTCTCGTTTGTACCTTAACATTGAAGCCTGGAGCATTCTGCAAAACTTCGGTATTCGGATACTATGCCCTGTATAATCTACTATAATTTAGAGATGAGCTGGTTAAATTTACCACCACCTTCTAGTTCAGTGACTCCAATGCTTACGTGAAATATTTTGCTGGCAAATTCTATGTACACGTAAAGTTCTGAATATGGACTCCCCTGAAGAAAATACCATGTCAAGTTCAAAAATAACACCTCATTGTGGAATCAATTTAAAAATAGGCTCTAAAATGAAAGAAGCTCACAGCATTTAAAAATATATGCAACTCAAATGATGCAAAAAAAAAAAAAAACTCTTGCTAAAGTTAATAGGGAACCTCAGACCCTGACCAAATCAACTAAAGTCAGATATAAGGTAAAAATGACCACCCAGACAAAGGTCAGTAAAAAAAGTCTTCTTTAACTATTTTTGATACTTTAGAAACAATGGCCAGCACTAGGCAGAGGTAATAGTAAATAATGTCACATACCACAATGTCAAGGAAATAATGTCACACATCGGATGCAGATAATCAAAATGGGAGAGGTGACCTCTACAAAAAGACCAGTTAGTCACCAATGAAATCCCCCAGCGTTCTATTCTGGGACCTTTCCTGTTTGGTATCTACTTTTCTGAAGTAAAAGCCAATCTCAAAGGGCTCTGGCTTACTAATTTTACAGATGACTACAAGCTAAGAGCAGTCATTATAGCTCCAAATGACTTAGTAATCCTGCAGGAGGGATTGCCCCAAATAAGTAACAGGTGCCAAAATCATGGACTAAAACTAAATCCCAAAACGTGCATTATTGTATCCTTTGAAAGTCACCTATCCCAAAGGAACTATCATACTGACAATGAGCCCTTAAGAATTGACCCAGTCATTCTAGAATTGGGAACTTATGTGGACAGTGACCTAACTTTTGACCAAGATGTGTCCATTGCTTTAAGAAAGTCCTTCTGCAATGCACACCTTATAAACAGAGGGACTGTTTCTAGATCTACAGATGTCATTGCACTCCTTCACTCAGCCCTCATTGAGCCAATTATTGAAAATAATGCCTCCTTTGGCATGTATCTGTCCATGCATGTGCAGCTAGAAGGCCCACAGCAACACCTTACTGAAAGGATACAGGACCTAAACAACATGTTCTACCTTGACCAACTCAAGGCCCTGTCACTATTTCAAGTGACCTACTGACTACTAAATGGTGACATGTATCTGGCATGCAAGGCCACCTCCAACCCTTTACTGATGGATTTACAGCACATCACCAAATTAAATGGCATAAAAATATTCAGTCTAGGGATATAAACCTCTTCTGCAGCATCAAATAAACAATTTAGAGAGACTGATATATCTTGCAAATTCATCCCTGTCCATAATCAAGCACAACTTAGATCTATGGATGGGAAATAAAAAATTTACCCCGGAACTGCCCCTTCTACTACTAATGGACATAGGAAGATCATATACATTTTAATCTATGCATTGGTCACCGCAGGTTATCTATGGTATGATCCCAGTTATTCTCATTATGGGTACTATAGTTATTGACCATGGGATGGGTAAGGCCAGTCTATAAGCAAATGTAATAGGTTATTTTGAGCACTAATAGTGGATCCTTGGATAGGCTTAAAATGGCCTGCAAGGCCAGCGAGCCTAGTATTTACATATAAACCTATGAACTGAAACCCAGAGTACATAATTAATCTACTAGTAGATATACTTAACTCTGAAATCTCCACCCCTTCCGCTCTAGATGTCATACCTGCATAAATACCTCTCCTCAAGTCTTCCATAAACAAGTCAAGAAACAATCCTAGGCCAAGAACACTGCTTTGTTGATGTTGGATTAAATTCTTGCTGCTTTCTGGCAGCCTTAAACAGGCCACATCAGACCCTCTATAGAGGTTATTCATTGTCAGCCTCCAAATAGGCTTTGTACCTGACAAATGTAAGATAGCAACTGCTATCCCATTGCACAAAGGTAGAACATTTAAAAGCCTGTAAGTCTGAACAGCTTAATTTCTAAGGCTATGGAAAGGAACATTAAGGAATTAATAAGCAAGGACTTAGCTAATCTACAAGTGCTCCACCCAAGATAGTTTTGATTTGTAAAAGGCAGATCCTGACAACTTAACGTGTTTAGCTTCTGAAGCAATGGATGAGGGCAGTACAGTACACATTGCATATCTACACTTCATAGTGCTGTTCAACACCTTTCCAGACTCTGGTACCACAGGTAAACTCTTCCAGCTAAATGTCAGTCCCTGTGTAGCTCATTACATAGCAAATTTGCTCAAAACCAAAACCTCAGAAATTAGAGTGGGCTGTTCTACCTCCTCCAAAACATCTGTCACCAATAATGTACCTCATCATTTCACATCTTGGAGGAGATAGCTACTATTAAGCATTTATGGCTAAGAAGATTTAGAGAAGACTCTAAACCTGGTGCCATCATAAATTACCCAGAGACCCTATTAAATCTTCCAGGATGGCCTTCCTCAAACCAATAACTGGTGTCAAAAACATGGACTACATTTGAATCCCAAGAAATGTATAATAGTGTACTTCAGCAAGCGGGAAGTTGTTTGTAGCTATCACATTGTCAACACACCTATAAAAAATTTATGCAGTTAGGGACCTGGAGCCTTTGTTATCAATCAATCACCACATATCCACAATTGTGAAAAAGTGCATTTTCTTTCCTCGTCTTATATGTAAGACTATGGCATACAGGTCTAGAAATGTTATCATTCCACTATATTCTGTACTCATCAGTCCAATCATTGTGCATAATGTCCACTTTGGAATATACCTGTCAAAACACTTGATACAACTTGAACACCTGTAAAGATTTCTTACTAAGAAAATTAATAATTTAAATCATAAAACTATGTAGACCTTCTCTAAGCCGTGTCTCTCATTTAGGTGTGATACAGGCTACTGAGGGGCAATCTCTGGCATTCGTACAGATCTTTAACAGACCATATCCTGTCAAGCATACTACACATTTGAAAGTCCAATGGTGGGAGAAACAGTCACTCAAAATATCTAAACATCTTTTGCAACATAAGTAGAACATGTTGGAGGGACATGTGTGTATCACAGAGAATACCTCTTTGGAATCATCTTCCTGCCCACATAAAGTAGTCATTCTCTAACACTATTCAAAGGCAATCTGCGTGAATGAATGCGTAAACAGAAACTAGAGCCATATCATGGTCAAATGGGGCACTAGACAGGGTAGTAAAAATCATCTGAATAATTCCATATTAAAGAGATCTGTAAATAATGAAGAGGTTTCTACTAGCAAACCACTTTATACTTCAGTGTGTTTCATCTGCAGTGCACTTGAGGAATAAATCGCCTACTATATGTCACAGTCAAACAAAATTGATAAGCTACTAATATTGCAATAGGGAATGGATGGCAAAGCATCAACAGGTTCATAGTTACAAGACATCTTGTCCAGAGTAGAACACACTCAGGACTGCAGCACTCCTCCACACCCCACCATTAAAGTATATCACAGTATCAGTATAGGAGTGCAATCCACATCATTATGCACCAAAAGCAAGTATCCTACTTATTGTGCTAATAACACTACTTGCAAATTGTCTAGCACAAACAGTTGCACATTAAAAACAGACTTAGCATGAACAGCAATATACTTATATTCCCTTGGCTCACAATCCCTTGACATATTACTGAAACTCACCTGTCATCCCTAACTAGGGCAACATACACACACACACACACACACACACACACACACACACACACAGAGACACACACACACAAACACAGACAGACACACACACACACACACACACACAATCCATGTTGCTCCTGCTCAGGAAAATCCATGCTGCTTACTAAGATCATTCATCCAGAAAATCCTGCTCCTCATTTCAAAAATTGTGTGATCTTCTCTGTTCCAGTTTAAGTGTGTATATGGCATACCAAAGTGGCATGCAGACACTGTTAAGGACACACTCTGCCTGTGTCCTTAATGAAGAAATGTAATGCATGCAGAGTGCATTCTTAAATTAAAGTGTAAGTTTGTCAGTGGGAACCCTCCCTGGCTAGTCGGCTTTCCAAGTCAGTGGGCCCTAGGCAACTCCCTTGGTCGCCTAGTGCTGGATCCAGCTCTGCCACAAACTGGCCCCTGATTTAGCCCCCTTGTCCCTCATACATAAGGGCAGCAAGTTAATATTTTTCTAATTTCTGGATCATTTGAACTTAAAAAATTAGGGCTAAGAACTTCATGGGAATGTATGCATAGGCTTCTAAAGATCCTCCTAAGTAGCTGTGAACCTGCACAGTAGCCATGGTTTATAAATGGGCTATAAAAATATTTTACCATGGTTTATAAATGGGCTATAAAAATCTTTTTCTAATTCCCTTTTAATCTGTAATTGAAAAGTATTGAGTTTTTCAATTTAGCCTTACAGCTTGCAGATTATGCTATTTTGACATTAAGAAGGTAACAGCAAGAAAACTATAATTGCTGGAATTTTAAGATGATCAAAAAAAGCTACTACTACTGTGATTATTATGATCACTACTGCTATTACTATTACTACTCTTGTTTTTGTACTTGGTGGCTTTGCAGTTGCCTGCCCCTACTGTAAATTTGATCTGGGACTCTCCTCCCAGTCTAGTGTCATTACCTCATTCTATCTATTCCAGGGAGAACGTATGAGAAGGCCAACCCAGTTAGCTTCTGCCCGTCCTTTCCCCTTTCCACTTTACCAAAAAAAAAAAAAAAAAAAATTTCTAAGATTGTTTCCTGCCTTTCCTATAAGTTGTCTAGTCCAGATACAGATTTGCTGTATCCAGGACTGTTTGTAAGCTTCTGAGCCCCCAAGACTTTCTGTGTTAGAGGGAAGCCTTCTAGCCTTTATTTTGTTTCTTAGAACTAGCCAGTTTTCTAGTTTCAGCACTCAAATCTGTTTCTTTGAGCTCAGCACTTGTTCAGAACTCATTGTAAGCACTAAATAAGCTACAAATTACTACAGCACTCAACATTCCTCACTTGTCTAGAGAAAAACAGTTTTTAGTACTTAATAAATAAGCACCTATCCAGGCATGTCTAAGGGTCAACTCCCGGTGTTTTCTCCTGTCTACCTGATGAATCTGGGCATCTTGGGGCAATGCAGCAATTGCCTCATGTACACAGACAACCCTCTCATCCTACCACCCAACAGTACTACCTGTGAGAGATGCAGTTATATAACCAAACTGGAAGCAAAGCTCTCTTCACACAAGGCTGGACTAGACAGTCAAGAGGAGAAGGTAAACACTTACACCACACTACACTCATCACATAGTCCCTCAAAACCTACACCACCAAAACACACACATAAAACACAAAACACACACCTACATTCATGGAGGATCTCAAAAAAAAAATCTACCCAAGCAGTAGGGACCTCCAAAGCAGAAACACAAGCAACCTCCACCCCCCAACGCAACCCAAATGACACATAGCCCACAAACTCAGTGCGCCACTCAACCACAGACCAAAAGGCATAAAAACGTACCTAACACTCTAGTCATAGGTGACTCTGTAGTCAGGCACACTGATGTTCCACCCACCAGGCTAAACAAGGAGAAAGTCACTGTCAGCTGCCTGTCAGGTGCCAGGATCCACCATATAACGCATGCACTCAGGTCACATCAACAACAAGTACAAATATGACTCTGTCATTGTCCATGTTGGTGTGAATGACCTGAGAAGTACCTCCCTGGACTACATGAAAAGAGACATGGAGGAACTTTCTGATCTTGTAGCCCAGGCAGGTATGACCCTAGCCCTGAGTAGCATCCTGCCATCACCCAGAATGATACCACAGTACAAGGATAAAATGATTGACTTCAACAATTGGCTAAGCTTCTGGTGTCATTCTAAGGGGATCCAGTATCTGTCTGTCTGGGATGACATGATAAACAAACCACAATGCTTTGCCAGAGATGGCCTGCACCTGTCACCCTTGGGATTCCGGATACTGGCTAAGGCTCTTGCCACCCCTATAGTGCCTTTTTAGGCAAGATTCAAATGACAAATTCACCACCATAACAGGTACAAGCAAGCAAAATCTGAGGGTAATGCTACTCAATGCTAGAAGACTAAACCTCAAAATGCACTCACTCGAGGTACTCCTTAAAATGGAGAACATCTACATCTGTGCAGTGACAGAGACCTGGTTCAAGGCTCCAGAGAGCACCCCTGCATTACCAGGCTATAATTCATACCACACCTTTCAGCCACCTAACTTGGACCGAAGCACTAAAGGTGGAGGCGTGTCCATATTCATTAAGGATATCCACACCTACAGGCTAGTTGCTCAGCATAATGCACTGGAGATTACCCAAGTGCAACTAACTCTGAGCAAGACCACAATGCAAATTGTAGCTTGCTACAGATCCCCCACCATGCCCCAGGATTCCCACTCCTCATTACTTGATACACTGGAAAATATTAGGGTACAACATAACATCTAATAATGGGCGATTTGAACTATCCCACCATTAACTGGGAAAACTACTCATGTACCAACTCTTGTGCGCAACGTTTTCTGGAATTCATAAATTCTAATGCCTTGGATCAACTTATCCACACCACAACCAAGGGCAGCAATATCCTAGACCTGGTCATTACCAACATGGGCAACCGGTGTTCCACACCAGAAGTCAATTCCTTGTTGGTCAGATCCGACCACAAGCAAATCACCCTAGACATCCATATTCCAGCCCCACCCCCCATTAGGGAAACCACCGTAAAAAAATTTCTCCAAAGTCAACTTCACGCTTCTTAAGACAGAAGTGGCAAAGTTCATGACACCCATGCTGATGGACAATAGAGATACGACTGCTGAATCCTATACAATTGCACTTTATAAGCACTTACACGAGTGCATGGACTGTGCAATCCCTAACAATCCCTAACAGAACCAAGATGCTATCCTCCAAATAAAGGAAGCCAATCTGGTGCTCCCCTGCTATAAACAAACTCTACAACAGAAGAAAGAAACTGTTGCAGAAAACAGTAAAATCCCATGATTGGAGGAACTCCGTGGTCAGCCTCAGTAAGAAGCTGAGATCCCTCATAAAATCCTCCAAAGCTAGGTACGAAAACAAAATCGCCACTGATTCTAAAGACAACCACAAAGCATTCTATAGCTATGTCAAGAATCTCAATGGCAACACTCAGATCTGCTCTGAGTTACAGCACAATGGCACTTAATATACTGAACCAACTGATATTGCCAACATCCTGGCAGATAGGTTCAGTGCTAACTTTACCCCTCTCTTATCCACTAAAGGGCCCATCTCTATACCGGAAGAATGCAAAGTACCTGTAATCACGGCTGCACATGTAAAAAAACACTCTCCAAATCCAAGAACACAGCATCCATGGGACCTGACAACATCCCAGGATGCGTTCTACATGAACTACAGAACGAACTGGCACCCCACTTAAGTACTGTGTTCAATCATAGCCTCACCTCAGGCTTTGTGCCCACTGAATGGCACACAGCAACAGTTATCCCACTCCACAAAGGGGGAACCACCATGGACCCCGGGAACTACTGCCCCATTAGCCTGATGAGCCTGGTCTGCAAGGCTATGGAGCGTATCAACATGAAACTTATAAACAATGACATTGGTAATCTCCAAACTCTGGACCCTACCCAGTTTGGGTTTGTAAAAGGCAGATCATGTCTCCTAAACCTGATAGACGTCTTTGAAGCAGTCACCAAAGCTGTAGATGAGGGTAAGGTGGTACACACAGCCTATCTAGATCTCGGCAAGGCTTTTGACACCATCCCCCACTCTGGAATTATAGACAAACTCACTAAACTAGGTATAAATCCCTATGTCAGAAGATGGGTTGCCAACTGGCTCACTGACCGAACTTGCACTGTCAAAGTAGCAGACTCTAAATCCAACTTCAGACCAGTGACAAGTGGAGTACCACAGGGTTCAGTCCTAGGTCCTCTCCTGTTTGGTATCTACTTCTCTGAAGTGCAGACTAACACAGAAGGTCTTTGGCTAACAAAGTTTGCAGATGACTGCAAACTAGGAGCCATAATTAAATCTCCTAACGATGTGGACATACTAAAAAAGGGCCTCACTGAGACAGATGCCTGGTGTCAAAGCCATGGCCGCAAGCTCAATGCCAAAAAGTGCATTGTCATCCCTTTTGATAAAAACTCTGTACCCATGAACTACCACATAGGCGGTAGTCTACTTAACACCAAAAGTGTGATAAGAGACCTTGGGACACAGTAGGCAGTAGTCTCTCCTTTGATAATCACATCGCCACAGTAGTCAGGAAATCCTTCTACGTGGCACACATCATCACAAAAGGTTTCTCATCCAGGAAAAAAGAGGTCATTGTTCCCCTCTACTCATCACTCATTAGACCCATTATAGAGTACAACGCCCCTTTTGGTATGTACCTCACAAGACATCTACAACAACTGGAAAGGCCACAGAAATACCTCACAAAGAGGATTACCGACCTCAAACAGATGCCCTACGCAGACCGTCTCAAACAACTCCAGCTTTATTCTGTTGCATATCGCCTACTCAGAGGTGATCTCTGCCTAACATACAAAGCTATGTCAAACCCAGAGCTGTTGGACATGCTCCACGTAAAGAAATCCCAATCCCTCCGAGCTATATGCTCTGGGGACCTAAACCTTGTCACCACAATAAACAGAACATGCTGGAGGGATAGATTCCTATCTCAGAGACTTGCCATACTCGAGAACAAACTACCTATCTATATCAAACAAAGCTCCTCATTAGCACTCTTCAAGAAAAATCTTGATGATTAGATGGGAGATAGGAAATTCACCCCGGAGATCATTTCTGTGGCTCTGCTTGACAGGGGCACAGGAAAATAATTTTCTTGGGTGGCAAAAGCCAGGGAACCGTTTGGCTAGGCTTATATAGGCCCTAGGGCCAATAGCCTAGTACCTCTCTATGAAACTATGAACTAATTTTATCACGATTGCTACCACTACTAGCAATATAATTACTAATTCTACTATTATTATTACTACTATTACTGTAACTACTACAACTCCTTCACTACTACTGTTACTGTGAACCATTAAGCTTAAGAGGACCACCTGTTTATAAGACACAGTGACTTGCATGATATGTGTCCATAATTCAAAGGAGGAAATTCCACTGGGGGAGATCATTTCCTATTTGATTTAGAGCTCTGATTAATACTTACACTGATAAATCACACCATCTCACTCTACCATCCACTACTGCTCCAAAACCCATACTGCAACAGGAAGCTATGATAATAAAATTAAACAAGGATTTTTGCCAGGTCAAAAATGTAACAGTTCACAGATAGCAACAGTCAATGCATCTCTGATGGTTGTTAATGCTAGGAGCATTAATGATAATTTTTTTTTTATTAGAAAATTTGCTACGTTCCCACAATATTGATGTTGTTATTGTTTGTGAAACATGGTTAAAGAACAATGACTGGAAACCAATTCTGACAGGGTATAAATGTTTTTACTGTAACAGACATTCTAACAAAAAAAAAAGCAGGTGGAGGTGTTATGATAGGGATTAAAGATAGCTATGAGACATGTGATTATTACATGTTCAATTATAACACCAATACTATAGACTGTAACTGTGACAGTAAAGACAACCCTGGAACATATACTAATTGTTGGAGTGTATAGACCACCAAAGTCAAGTGCAGATGACCTAAAAGAATTCATACATTTCTTACATGAAACACAGGAAGGAAGAATAATATTAGCTGGGGACTTAAAATTACCAGAAACAGACCGGAATAATATTAATTCAACAACGTTAGTAAAGAAATTATTCACAGAGTATATTCAGGAACAACAAATGCTTCAGATTGTAGAAAAAACCTACCAGAGGACGGAATATACAGATATTGTTTGTGTTCCCAAAGAAATTACAGTAACTTCAAGTCAAGGTTTACCACCATTGATGTGCAGTGATCATGGGGTTATTAAGGTTCATTTGTTGCTAGATAATTCTGCCAAACTGAAATGCAAGCCAATGCACAGAAGGTAATTACAGATTATAGGGAAGCAAAACAGTTACTATATAAAACTAACTGGAGTGAAGTGTTCAGTGAAAAAACTACAGATGGAATGTGGAAAGTTTTGAAAGAGAAATTGTTTGAGTGCAAAAAGTAAAAAAAAATGTTTAACATCAGGATCTAGGCACGCAACAACAGGGGGGTATATTTCCATAAGAACAAGATACCTGATTAAGATGAGAGACACAAAATATAAGAAATGGAATAGAGGTCGAACTACAACTTTGAAAACTGAAATAAACAAGCTGGACACACAGATTAAGCATAGTGTTAGACAAGATCAAGAAAAATGTGAAGAAAATTTATATAAGGATATTGAGCATAATAGGAAACTTTTTATAGATACATAAGACGTGGAATGAGTAAAGATACACAAATTAATAAACTGTGTACAGATTCTAAAATATATTCTCAGACACAACAGATTATAGATATATTTACAAAATCTTATGCAAAGCAGTTTGGCTCCACAAAAGGGAGCTAAATTGTTCTAGTGACATCCAGGTAACCCCAGATACTGGAATCAAATTAGATTATATTGAAAAGGAACTGTGCAAACTGGATCCAAGCAAAGCACAGGGAGGAGACAAAATTAGTAACAATGACCTGAGAACACTTCAGCAAGAACTTACACTGCCATTATACCTCTTATTCACTAGATCATGTAAATATGGGGAGATTCCTTAAGATTGGAGACATGCACTTATTAAACCTTTCTATAAGGGAAAGGGGAGTAGGACAAACCCAGAATCATACAGACCCTTAAGTCTATTTTCATGTTGTGGAAAAATAATGGAGAGGGTAATACTGGATAAGTTATTGTCACAAATGGATAGGTTCGGACTTGAAACCATATATCAGAATGCATATGTTGAAAATAGATCTATTACCACCTGTAACATGATGTTCTATAACAATATAACAACAGCTATTAATGAAAAATTATGCTGTGATGTGATTTATATAGATTTAACTTCAGCATTTGACAGGATCATACACAAAACACTGATCAATAAATTAGTACAACTAGGTATTGATGTACTGTTGATAAGGTAGATAACTGCATGGCATACAAATAGGACATGGCAAGTACCACACACCAACTAGACAGGTGAAATCCTTGGTTACAGTCAGGGTGTCCCACAGGGCTCTGTCCTAGGCCCTTACTTGTTTAGATAGTATCTTTCAGACCTTACTTTTTCACCTGAGGTGTTCAACAGTCTATATGCTGACAACCTGAAATTGGGTAAACCGATTACAAGTGTTAGAGATAAGGCATGTCTGCAAAATAATTTGACTAAATTAACCATTTGGGCACAGGAGAATAATATGTTGATAAATACATCAAAAACTAAGCATATGAGATTTGGGAGACATAAACTGAAAGGTGAATATTTAATACAGCACACAGTCATTGAAATTGTAGACTCATTTAAGGACCTGGGTATATGGGTAGATTCAGGTATGAGTTTTTCTAATCATATCAACCAATTGGCTAATGATAGTTATAGAACTATAGGTTGCATAAAAAGATTTAGAAAGTCTAGGAAATGAAACATAATGAAGTTATTGTTTGTTAGAAAAGAAATGACAAATATCTGCTAATCCCAATTCTATGAACACACAATATTACATTTACAATTGCTTATCCAAACTAATTTGCTACTTACAAATACTGACAAGCTAGACACAGGACATTGGCAATATCAAAAGGCATATTTAAAATATTTATTTTGCATTCAAGTGTAGCTGACATTATAACTCACCATCAATAGCATTAAATGCTTAAATGCTTGAAACAACTCAATTAAATGAGTCAAGGCATTATTTTTTTAATTTATGCTTTATTCAAATACTAGCACATGGTATATATTTTTTTGATACTACAGCAACAATTACACCTACCAAATGCTATCTGCTATTATATACTTCCTTTTGAATGCATTTTGCTCTTTTTTCAACATTTAATGTTTGTTTTCATGAATATCAGTAAAGATAATTATACTTACAGAGTGCTCTAAATTATATTGCAAATAGCCTTCTTGCTATTATATTTTCACAAGATGTGTGGAACATAATTGACCACGATTGTGAATAATCTGTTGGATATCTGTACTGTACGAAAGAAACTTTCTAAAATGCTGCTAAAGTACAAAGATAGACCTGCCTTCAATAATAATGATAATCTATTCTCTCACTGTAGTAAACCCGCACATGTTTAGTCTTATAACTTAATGCCTTGACTGCATTATTATCTGTGAAGTGCACTACGCTTAGTTGTAAAGAATGAGTTGTAAGTGACTTATGTACGAGTAAATAATTCTGAACTCCCAAATCTCCATGATGTCACTTTCCAGCAATTGCTCACGTTAATGAAGTAATAAAATGCAACCAGCAATGATGTGTAACAGTTGTGGACTGTAGCCAATGGCCTACATATATATTTTAATGATTTAATTTTAATTAGGAACCTGTTAACTGGAAAGGTGGGCTTGTTTTGGGATATTTTTAGCCTCAATCTAGTCCATCCCAAAGTTTGATGTTCTTCATAACAGGTATCTGCAGATAATTTTTACAAACAAATTTAAAAAAGTGAATAAGCATTCAGGACATTGGTGAGTATTCTTATTTACAGGCATAAATATGACCCCATGTAGACTGACATTAGTTCGGAAGATCTTCAGCCATACGTTAAAAAATACAGTTGAGTAAAACATATAAAACAATATTAAAACACAAGGATTTTAACAACAGACCTTGACCTGGATTCATAAACATGGTCTGAAACTGTTTGCGACTAGCATAAGTAAAGGCCACATACCAGACCCATATGTTCAGGGGGTCTATATTACATGATCGAATGGTCAAATACTCAAACACTTAATAGTCGACCTGTAATAATTGAACCACCACAATGTCGAACAGAAAATAAAAAAAGAAAAACCCATTCAAACAAACCATTTAAACACTCTACACGGGGGGCAAGCCCCCCTGCACCCCCCACACCCCCGCTACTTAAATATACCAACTCCAAAATCACACTCCAGTGCAGACAATGGAAAACTTCCATTTCCGCACTGTATAGAGATCTCCATTGAACCATTAAACATTGTGGAGGTTTGATTATTACGGGTGGACTATTACGTGTTCGACTATTTCACCATTCGATCACGTAATATAGACCCATGCTCAAGTGCTTCATATGATGCACTGTTCTGTATATGAAAGAGTATAGGTATGGGGTAGCTAATGGAGATGACCATGGTGAGAGGAATCTTCCTTATCACTGCAATTTACAAACAGAATCCTAGCACACCCATGGAAGCTGTCTGAAGCGACAGTCTACATGGTCTCATTGTGAAGGACAATTATGGAAATAACAAAGGACTAAAATGATCAATGTCAAAGTTTATGTTTTGAAAAACATAGTATGGGTTTAAAACATCATCTTCTTAAATAAACTTTGCCAACCTGTCAATAATGTAACAAAAAAACTGTAATAAGCAGCAGTTCCCAAGCTTGGTATGCAGCTATGCCTGCTGCATGGCTTCACTTCACCACCCCTTACAATGTCAGCACCAACCAGGTACGAGTCAGAGAACACCAACTAACATGGTTCTACTTCAAATCATCACAGTTGCAGAACATTGAATGTAACATGATAGAAGACCAGATTATCGAAGTTCTGCAACATCGAAAATTAAATAAAAAAAATTAACTGGCAAACAAGTCTTCTTTTACGTTTTTGCAAGGGGGCCCCCCTGCAACCCCCACACCTCCCTGCTACTTAAATATACCAACTCCGAGATTGCACTCAAGGAAAATGGTAAATTTCCTGTTCCGCCCTGTACTGCATTCTCCATTCAAATCGTTTGGTGTTGCCAAACTTCGATGATCTGGTCTTTGATCATGTTAGGTTCAATGTTCTGCAACTTCAAAGATTTGAAGTAAACCCACTAACACATCCCTTGTGAATGATATACAAAATAGCCTTGTTCTGCTAGTATAGGCAAAAAAGCTGCAACATCCATGAATTGACCCTATTCATGCCTTCAAAACGTGTCTATATTGGAACACCGAACATTCAAAATTTTGAGTGTTCTAATATCGAACCCTATGAAAATTTAAAACATCGAACATTTAGAACAGCAAATTTTTTCCTAGGGAAAAAGTTTGCTGTTCCAAAACACATACACATACAAAACAAGCACACCAAAGAAACAGCAATCCTCACACATACACCTAAACTCTTACACCTAACCCTACACTAAACTATACATACACCACTAGCTATCCACTTACCTTAACACAAACCCTAACCCTAAGGTCCGTCACTACTGCACAGTCACCTCACCCGTGCCCTAACCCTAACTCACCTACCCCGCCCTAATCCTCACATCCACACAATCGCACACTTACCTGAGCCCGACCTGTAACTTTCCACCACAGCACTGAAAATACCGAAGCAATAGAAATGGACAACCAATTTCTTTCCCTAAGAAAAAATTTATTTTTTTGTTTCTTCTATATTTTCAACGTTCGCTGAAAATAGGTCAATATTAGAACACTCGAAATTTTGAACATTCGGTGTTCTAATATAGACCCTTCAAAACAGCAGTGCCGTCAATCTCATGATGCACAAATTGTTTATGAAGAATAAAATTCAGATTCACACTGATCTGATACAAAGTGGATTCCATAGGGGTCTTATGGAGTATTCTATAGGCATCAGTGAAAAATGTTTCATCAAATCCTGCAACGTCACTCAGTAGAACTATTCCCACATTCTTTTGTATAAATTAAGCAATCTGATATAAAACTCTAACCAAAATATAGAAAAAATATGCATTTAATCAGCTTACTAAAATGCGCAGTAAGACCAGGTTTGGGAAGAACGCTGTAGCTGTAATCCAATATTTCTCTTTCCTATCAAGAATATGCCAACTTGCTTGACTTCTATCTGGTATAAGCAAATATTGCATGTACATGAAAGAAATTATATTTATATAAGAGACTTCTTTTACTATAATACCCACTGTCAGTAAAATGTTCACTTCTTCTTTTTTTAAATATGCTAGAATTCTTCCTGTAATAGAAAGGTCCACAGGTGCATTGCATTAAATAAATAAATCCACTGTGATCTACCCATTATTTAAGAATGAACTGCAAAACTCCTGGGTGAATGGCTCTTTAGACAGCAGCTTTAATAGAAAACCATTTACTAAAAATTATCAATTGCCCTATTATAGTTACCACCTTACACATATTATGAGGAGTGCTCTTAAACCTCAACTCGTGAGAGTAAAATGCATTTGTAGTACAGCATCTGAATACATGCAAGCCTCAAGAGACTTGGTGCATAGATTGGTACACAAGCTCTACCAATAAATATTGGAAGTACAAAGGTATGCTTCCACTGAAAATAGGCTCTATCCTAATCGGACTTTCCCAGTCAAAACATTTTAATAAATAAATAAATAATAATAATAAAGATGCCAAGAACACTACTGAGTCCCAATATTCTGATACCATTAACTTTGTGAGACAGTCTGGAAGGATTAATAATCTTAGGGGAGAAACTCTTCTTGCATTTGAAGAATTATTGACAATTATCTGCCAATTATTTTAAGTAATAATATTCTAAATTGAGTGTCTGCATCAGTGTCCAAATTTAGTAAAAGATGAGGAAATAAATCTAACATGGTATTATAATCAGCTTAAAATGAACTCCCATCTTTCTACAACATGTATATAAAAGTTGTTGGGATGTACAGCTTTCAGTCACTATGTGTATTGCAAATCCACAGTGAGATGCTCAAATTGTCCAGCTATTAATACACTGAGAAGTTTAAAACGTGTTACTGGATTAGAGGTACAACACTGTCGGTGATTATTTTCATGCAACGTTACCCGAGTATCTTTCTATACTGTAAGACATCTGGAATGTAAGAATAAGTGCCATTATCACGGGATCAGATGTTACTGTCAAATAAGTGCCTTATACACACCTCTCAGCCTCTTAGAGTAAGAAATTTCAACTAAGCCATCAATAATGGGGGGACAAAGGTCGAGAAATAGAGTCACTTTTTAAATACTATTCTTACAAATTTAAGAAATTGCTAGAATAGCAGTTTTGCATTAGCATGAATTTCCTGAAGGGTATGAAGTCTGAAACTCAAATGTCTGTCATTATTTTCTGAATTCAACACTCAATGATTTGCCAACAGTTTGCCAGAAAAGCATAATTTTAGGAGAAATGGACTAAAAATATGAGGCAAAAATCTATACAGTTGAGGGGTATATAAAATATTTGGTTCACATGTGCAAAATTTGTTTTTATTACCATATTCTTTATGTTGCCAGATTATACATGTCAGACTTTCAGGGTTTTTTATTTTTTACTTAATCATGCATACATATATAAATATATTTTTTGCTTAATCATTTGTGTCTGTGTGTGTATATCTATATACCTCTCTCTCTATTTATATATATATATATATATATATATATATATATATATATGTGTAGATCATATGTAAAGTGAGTGGTATATCTTTAAAAAGCATGCAAGGCTGTAGATGGACGTATATAAAGTCCTCACACGTGCAATTCCTAGTGCCATTTTGAAGGAGCAGCCCAAGACTGAGCATGCGCAATTACAGTTGTTAGTTGTTATATAAGTTATTTAAATTAGAGTCAGTACGTTTTTATAGTGATGCGTTTGTATAAAATAATGTTGCTTGAATAGAACCCAAAAAGGTTCTTTATTCGTGTCCCAGATATGAAAGCAATATGGTGTCAGAACCAGGATGGAAGAGAGAAGAATATTCGGAGCCATGAGGTGCAAAGACAACAGTGACGGTAAAACCAAGAGAAAAGAGCACAAACAGAGCCGGAAAGAATCAAACGCAATGACAAAAAACACAAACTATTTATTCGATAATAAAGACAAAACAGGGCATTACAAGTGCACAAACCACATTATTAGGCAAGTGCAAAGTATAAACAGTTTGTTAGCTATAGAAAATGTTTAAGATAAAAATATTTGATGAAATGATTAACAGTAAAGCAAAACAAGTATGTTTAAAGCAAAACAAGTGTGCTCAAGACAAAGTTGGGCATGTTTAGAGTAAAGTGAGCACAAGAAAAGTATATCGGGCATGAAAAGGGCTTGAATGAGCAAAACAAATATAATAAGAAAAGGAAATGGGCAGATAAAGCAAGGCAACCGTATGTGTTTTGGCAAAGCGTTATGTTCGGGCATAACTGCAATTTAATATTGAATCAAGGGCATAAACAGAGTTATTTAAAGTATCTCAAAGTGTGTAAAAGCACTTGCATTGTATGCTTATTACTGTGCATGTATTTCAAAGTGTTTATTGTGTGCAAAGTGCAACTATTTTGTGCAATACAGTCAAAGTATAACCATTTCAAAAAGTTTCTGGTGCTGGGTGTGTCTATTCACAAAGTGCCGCCATTACAGAGTGCTTCTTGTACTGTAGAGAGTTGCCTAGCAAGGTACTACCAGTTTGGGGACATTTCAATGTGCTGTATGCAGTTATTCACAAAGTGCAATTACTTCAAAAAGTTCTTGGGTTTAAGGCAACAGATGTTCGATTTATTTGGATTGTGGAGTTACTTGACATGTTTCTTACACTGATAAGAGGTGTTTTCTTGCAAAAGATGACGTTACAAGAGTATTACAGTGCTCATCAGTTATTCAGTCACATCATAAACTACTTGAATGTTTCTTAAAATAATGGTTAATGACTTTAGCAGATGATGATAAATGACTTTAGTATTTTCACCCTTACCATGACATTACAAAAGTACCAAAATGCCTGAAAAGTTTATTTCGCAAAGTCCAGTTATTCGAAAGTACTACGAGTTTGTTGATTTGCATAATTCTGAAAAGCCAACAAAGGTATAAGAGTTCAGAGTACAAAGGCATTGGACAATTACTGCCATTAGTTCTGCATATGTGCATGTGTGTGTATGTTTAGGCTTATTTGCAAAACCCTTTACTGGTATGTGTTAATATGGCAGACGGATTCCGAAAACCCCTACCGCCGGTTATTTGATCAGAATATTGCAGAGAGCTGGAGAATATTTGAGCAAGACTAAAATATTTCTATGCAAGCAGATTATGTAGACAGAGATGCATGCATAAGGGAATTCATTTTGCTAAACCTAGCAGAGTCAGAGGCCATAGAAAGAGAGCATTCATTTTTTGTGTATGCACCAGCAGTATATGAAGGAGAAGGTGCGGACCTCCATATTGTTGTATAAGCTAAATCAATGGAAGACCCCGAGAGTTTGAAGAGCAAGTTCAGAGATATATGTAATACCCAGATGAATGCTACATTACAGAGGCATTTGTTTTACACAAGATATCAAAAACCAGGGGAAACATTTGCAGCTTATATAACTGACTTGAGAAACAAAGCAAAAATGTGTCAGTTTGGTGATTTAAAAGACGAGCTGATAAAGGACAGGCTTGTATGTGGTATTAACAGTGCTGCTGTGAGAAAGATTTTACTTTGTGACAGTGATTTAATGTTGAGCAAAGCCATAAAGATTTGTCAAATCCATGAGGTGACAGAGAAACACACAAGTATGCTTGCGACTGACAAGAGTGTGGTTTCAGTTGGCTCTAGAGCACATGTAGACAGTATGCAACACTTAGCAAACAAGAGCAGGCCTAAGCATGTGGCAGCTACAGGGTTTCCAAAGAAGGCATGAGGCTTTCTAGAAAGTTCCAAGAAAGGTTGCAAGCTCCAGCGCCAGCTCAGTGCAGTATAAGCAAGAATCAGCAAAACCCAAATCTAGCTTTATTGTTATCTTTCCCAGTCTAAAAGAGGGAAGTGCTTAGCGTTTGGTCATCAATGTCACAAGTGTAAAAAATGGAACCATTTGCAAATGTTTTGCAAATTAAGTAATCCTCACACAGTTGTAAAGAAAGGTCACACAAAAATAAACAATTTGATCAAGTAGAGCCAAAGCAGTCAGCTTAATATGTAGATGGTGTATCATTGCTTGGTGAAGGAGCTGATGCAGTGAACTTATTAACAAGAAGTGAAGTGTTTTGTACTGTCCAGATTAATGTAAGATCTACAGAGCTCAAAGTAGACACTGGTTCAAAGTGTAATGTTATATCAGCAGACACATTTGCTAGAGTGAGAACTATTGAACAACTAAGTGTAACCAGTAGTCCTAGACTTGCTGCTTATGGAGGTGAAGAAACTCAAACCAAAGGTTTAGTGAAACTTTCATGTTATTTGGCTGAGAACTGTTACAACTTGTTATTCTACATAGGCTGAAGACAAGTGCAATCTTTATTGGGATTCAAAGATAGTTTAAGAAAAACTCTGTTTTCTTTTGCTAAAGACATTCATCACATAAGTGCATTTCTGAGTTCTAATTTTTCAGAAGCCATTTTCTCAGAGTATGCTGATGTTTTAGATGACAAGTTAGGCAAACCTCCAGTTGTGTATTCCATGAAGTTAGACCTAGAGGTCACTCCAGTAGTCAGACCAGCAAGAAGAGGTTAAGACTCAAATGGATAAAATGGTGCAGCAAGGTGTGATCTGTCCAGTCACAGAACCAACTGAATGGGTATCATCCATGGTAGTCACTCACAAAAAAGGCTCCGATGAAATCTGAATATGCACTGACCCAACAGATTTGAACAAAAGACTGTATCATGCAATGCACACAGTTGAAGAGGTTGCAGCTCTAATACTGAATGTCACTGTATTTTTTGTTTTGGATGCAAAGAGTTTGTTTTGGCAAGTGATGATGGATGGCAAATCCTCATTTCTAACTACTTTTGGTACTCCGTTTGGCCGATACAGATTCCTGTGTGTGCCATTTGTAATAAATTCTGCAAGTGAAGTTTTTCAGCTTGCAATGGAACAAATTTTTTATGGGATATCCCTGTGGCATAATTGTAGATGATCTATTAGTTGGAGGCAGTGGTGAAGCAGAGCATGACAGAAGCCTTAAGAAAGTTCTAGACAGAGCACATGAAGTAAACTTACATTTCAGTCCTCTGAAATGCAGTTAGACTTCCAGAACTTATGTACATAGGCCATTTTTGTTTATGAGTACAGGCTTGAGACCAGTTCCAATCAAACAAGCAGCTATTCTTGAAATGTCAGCACCAGATAATGTACAAGCTTTACAGCATTTTCTGAGTATGGTCAACTATTTATGCAAATGTATACCAGATTTCAGTGAGTTGACAGCAACTTTAAGAGAGCTCACACACAAAAATGTTGCATGGTTGGAACATCACCAGAAGGCATTTGAGGACCATAAGCATAACATTGCCACCCCACCTACATTAAAATACTATGATGTGAACAAACCAGTTATTCTTTCCTATGATGCTTCAAAATTTGGTCTTGTTGCAGTTATACTTCAAGAGGGCATATAAGTAGCCTACACATATAGAACACTAACGCAAACTGAGATGCAGTATGTTTAAACTGAGAAGGAACTTTTGGCAAAAGAATTTGCATGCTCCAAGTTTCATGATTATATTTATGGTCGATCTATTCAGATTGAAACTGATCATTAACCTCTAGTTACTATTCTAAGGAAGCCTATGCATTCTGCTCCATTGAGATTACAAAGAATGATGCTCAAATTGCAAAAGTACAATTTCATAATCTGCTATGCTAAAGACAAATTGCTCTGTCTGGCTGATACTTTATTCAGATCTCCCAGGATTACTTTATTCAGATCTCCCAGGATTACAAAAGAACTGCTTAACACAGATACTTTTGACTTTAATGTGATGTTAGTGCATAATTTTTCCACCAGTAAACTTGATGAGTTCAGAGATCATACTCAGACTGAACCAATTTTGCAGAAGCTCAATCAATATATTAATGTTGGATGGTCGTCAAAGCAATCTAGTGTATCACCTGAAGTTCAAACGTATTTTCCTTACAGAGGTGAATTACTGACAGAAGATGGCATTATTTTCAAAGGTCCTAAACTTGTTCCTGCTTCCTTACAATAAGAATATAGCCAGATTTTGCATTGTGGTCACCCAGGGTCCACATTCACTAAGAGAACTGCAAGAGAATTTGTATTTTGGCCTTCATTACCAAAATACATTGATAGAGTTCTTTCTTCTTGTTCAGTATGCAATAGTACTAGATCACATTTGCAAAGAGAACCACTTCATCTAAGTCCAGTTCCTGAACTCCCTTGGTCTACTGTAGCAAGTGATATCTTTGAGTGCAACAATCAACACTACTTGGTTTTGGTAGAATCTTATTCGAATTGGTGTGAGATTGATCTACTACCTAACCTAACCTCAACTGCTGTTATTAATAAGGTGAAATGTCATTTCTCAGTTCATGGTAGTCCACACAAACTTTTTTCTGCCAATGGTACTCAATTTACTAGTCAGCTGTTACAGAAATTTTTAAATGAATGGGAACTTTGTAAATCTCACTAGTAGTCCTCAGTATCCTCAGTCCAAAGCTAAATGTGCAGTGCAGAGTGCAAAGCAGTTACTTGAAAGGTCAAAGTGTGACAATACCAATGTATTCTTGAATTTGCTTAATCTCAGAAACATACTCCGTGATGTTATTCTTGCCTCACCTGCTCAAAGACTACTTTCCAGGCAAACTAAAACTATGCTACCTATTTATTAAAGCCTGTTGCAGCTTAAACCAAAGAACACTAAAACCATCATGGCTCCATTGTTTAAGAAGCATAATATCCAGAAATCTAGTTACGACAGATCGAGCAGATTACTTCATCCACTGAGGGAAAGAGAGATGGTATGAATCCAGACAACAAAAGGTTTGGATCGAATGGGGCAGATTACAGGCATCTGTGTCTAGCCAAGAACTTATTTGGTAAATTCTGAAGGTGTGAAGTATAGGAGGAATCGCAGACATCTTCTTCCTGTACCAGAATCAGCATCATCATTGCAATCACAACATTGTGTCTTTGATGTGGACTTTAAATCAAAGAGCGAGTCAGACACTGCTTCCAGACCAGAATGTCTTCAAAATTCTGACTCCATTCAAGATAGTGATTTGAATATTCCACAGGTCAACCATCTTACAGAAACTGTTCCAGTTGCTAAATCTAATGCCCGGTTTTATGTCACATAATATGGGTGAGTACCTAAGCCTAGTGTGAAATAAGCAGCAACATGGACTTCATTGTACATACATGTGCATTTAGTATTGTATAAAGCACGACTAAAGATTACCTCTGATTTCTGCATGTCAAATATTCTCATGACAATAGCATGATCTATTTCTCAAAAACGGAGGATGTAGATCATAGTGTAAAGGGTGTACTATATCTTTAAGAAGCATGTGAGGCTGTGCGTGCATGTACATAAAGTCCTCTCACGTGCAATTCCTAGTGTCATTTTGAAGGAGCAGCCAGAGAGTGAGCATGCATGATCACAGCTGTTAGCTGGTATAGAGGTTAATTAAGTTAGAGTCAGTAAGTCTTTATAGTGATGCGTTTGTATAAAATAAAGCTGCTTGAACAGAATCCATGAAGACTCTATTCGTGCCCCTGAAATGAAAGTGACAATATATACATATATGTATACACATATCCATATACATTTGTAATATGCATACATTTGTTCCCAAGTTATTTATTTATTTATTTTATTTACATTATGTTCCTGTCTAGGAATTTTCATCATTCCACCACTCTCTCGAAAAAACTCTAGAGTGCGGAGTAATTAACAGAGACATTGGGAACCTCCAAACACTGGACCCTACCCAGTTTGGCTTTGTTAAGGGCAGATCATGCCTCCGAAACTAGATGGACTTCTTTGAGACAGTTACAAAGGCTATAGATGAGGGAAAGGTGGTACACACAGCCTACTTAGACCTTGCAAAGGCCTTTGACACCATTCCCCATTCTGGTATTATAGACAAGCTCACCAGCCTGAACATAAACCCTTACGTTACAAGATGGGTTGCCAACTGGCTTAAGGACAGAACCCACATGGTGAGAGTTGTGGGTGTTAGGTCCGGCTCTAAACAAGTTACAAGTGGTGTTCCCCAAGGCTCAGTCCTAGGACCCTTCCTGTACAGCATATACTTCTCAGAGGTACAGGCAAGCACAGGAGGACTATAGCTGACCATGTTTGCAGACGACTGTAAACAAGGGGTCATAACTGACTCTCTGGCTGACACAGACATCCTCCAAAAGGGTCTCACTGAGATGGATACCTGGTGTCAAAATCATAGCCTCAAGCTAAATGCCAAAAAGTGCATAGTTATCCCCTTTGTAAAAAAGCAAAGTACCCACAAACTACCACATAGCTGGTAGTCCCCTAAATATGGAAGACATAATAAGGGATCTGGGGACCCAAGCAGATACTAATCTCTCCTTTGATAATAACATTGCCAAAGTGGTTAGAAAATCCTTCTATGTGGCCCACCTAATCAGAAAATAGTTCACATCCAGATCAAAAGTGGTCATCAGACCCATCATAGAGTACAATGCCCCATTTGGGATGTACCTTACAAGACACCTGCAACAGCTAGAAAGACCACAGAAGTACCTCACCAAGAGGATCACTGGCCTCAAAAAGATGCCCTATGTAGCTCGACTGAAGTAACTCCAGCTGTACTCGGTTGCATACCGCCTATTCAGAATGATCTCTGCCTGACATACAAGGCCATGTACAACCCAGAACGGATGGACGTGCTCCACCTAAAGAAAACCATATCCCCTCCAGCTACATGCTCTAGGGATCTAAACCTCACCAGAACAATAAATAGGACATGTTGGAGGG